>NC_068414.1:12232331-12532331 GCF_023724105.1 Carassius gibelio
TGTGTGGAATGAAATACAGTTTTTATTGATTCCAGTGTGAATTGTTCTGCAAAGATTAGCCTTTATCACATACACTACAACCATCAGAGTCGGCAGTGATTTTGGCAATACTCAACCTAACAGCCATGACAATAGTCAAGCCTGACACAAAAAAACATATTTTAAGTACTCAGATTGTTCTAAAGAGAAACTGTCTTTGTCTTAAGCCACGGTATGATGAAATGACCTGCCAAATGCACAAATGTAAATTGCAGAGGAAAGGTTAAATCAGGCCCATGGAAAGACAGGGCCGCAGAGTCTGGAAACAAGGTTTTCACTGCATCAGCAAATCCAGTGGTGCCTGAAGCTATAACCTTGTCCAAAAGCTGCTCTGTTATTACTGCAACTCTCCACAAAACTGCAGGCAGAGACAATGTCCTGGAGTTTATGACGAATGTGCACTTTCTGATCACCAGAGCCAGCCCTGCCTTATAAAAGACATAAGGGACTGCTAGGGCCCCTGTGTCCACCAGGGGGCCCCATGCCATGCATTCAGATAAGGTTTACTTGTGAGTGTCTCCTCAAGTAGTGACTCGTTTGAAGTTGTTCAGTCTTTTTGCAGCTGAAACCTATTGGTAAGCCATTCTCAAAGATCACATCTACAGGTAAGGGAGAAAATTAAAGATTGAACACGACTGAAGCCCAGTCACTCCAAATAGGATCTAGGTGTATATATAGGTTTTAAGAGAAAACTCTTAGCTAAAACATTCACTGCTAGTTAGGAGAACTCAAACTCCTGTTAAGATCAGTTTATTCAATTCAATTCGATTCAAGTGTATTTATTTTTATAGTGCTTTTTACGATACAAATCATTGCAAAGCAACTATACAGAAAATGAATTTTCTAAAATATATAGTAGTCACTTATCAGTGGTGACTGTCAGGTTATGTGCATATGACAGAAATTTTCAAAAAATTAATACAAGACGTAGTCAACCAGACGATAAACACTATTAACAGCAATAATTATATGATGCAATCACACTTGTAGTAATATTTGTTAGTTCTGTTTGTTGATTCAGGGTTAGCATCATCTGAGGTCCTCTGAGGGTCAGCATCATCTCTTCTCAGGTGTTCTGGATCCAGACCGGAGCTTGTGTAAATCCTAGTTATGCAAAACATAGAAACAAATAGAGAAATCATTAGCATAGCTGCTGATCCAACTAAGTAAAATGTATTAGTTTAACCCAAGCTAAAGAATAATAATGTGCATTTGATCAGATAACTGTAGTCATAAATTATGAGATGCATTATTTGAATGCTTGGTGAAACAGATTTTTAATCTAGATTTAAACAGAGAGAGTGTGTCTGAACCCCGAACATTATCAGGAAGGCTATTCCAGAATTTGGGAGCCAAATGTGAGAAAGCTCTACCTCCTTTAGTGGACTTTGCTATCCTAGGAACGACCAAAAGTCCAGCGTTTTGTGACCTTAGGGTGCGTGATGGGTTGTAGCGTGGTAGAAGGCTAGTTAGGTACACAGGAGCTAAACCATTTAGGGTCTTATAGGTAAGTAATGATAATATGTAACTGATACGGAACTTAATAGGTAGCCAGTGCAGAGACTGTAAAATTGGGGTAATATGATAATATTTTCTTGACCTGGTAAGGACTCTAGCCGCTGCATTTTGGACTACCTGTAGCTTGTTTATTGAAGAAGCAGGACAACCACCTAGAAGTGCATTACAATAGTCCAGTCTAGAGGTCATGAATGTATGAACCAGCTTTCGTAGCTTGGTAATGTTTCTAAGATGGAAGAATGCTGTTTTTGTAACATTGGAAATATGGTTTTGAAAAGACAAGATGCGGTTGCACTTTATTTTACAGTACGTGTACTAACATGTACTTATAGTGTACTTACAGTGTATTTATCGAAGAAAGTTCTGGTAATACAAGGTAACTACATGGGGTAGGGTTAGGTTTAGGGGTAGGTTCAGGGTATACCTAGTTATTACATAGTTATTGTACTTACTATAATAAGTACATAGTATGTACTTGAGGAACAGGACTGTAAAATAAAGTGCTACCCAAGATGCTGTCTAATATAATATGACTGTAGAGGAAGTAACAGTACATCCGTATAGTTGCAAACTATAGTCTACAAGATTCTGTGTATTGTGTTTTGGTTCATCAAGTAATATATCTGTCTTATCCGAATTTAATAGGATAAATTTTTTAACACACTCTGTTAGCTTAGATAATTGAGAAGTTTCATCTGGTCTTGTTGAGATATATAGCTGAGTATCATCAGCATAACAGTGGAAACTAATCCCGTATTTTCTAATAATATTACCAAGGGGCAACATGTATATTGAAAATAGCAGAGGACCTAGGACGGATCCTTGTTGCACTCCATATTTTTACTGGTGATAAATGAGAGGACTCCCCATTTAAGTAAACAAAATGGTAGCGATCGGACAGGTAGGATCTAAACGATCTTAGAGCCTGCTCTTGAATACCTGTATAGTTTTGTAATCGATCTATGAGTATGTTGTGATCTATGGTGTCGAACGCAGCACTAAGATCAGATGCAGCCTTGATCTGATGCAAGAAGCAAGTCAATTGTAATTTTAACAATTGCAATATTAAAGTTATGGTGGAGTGAAAACCCTACCAACTCTCCCTAGAGATAAAATGACAGTACTGAGACTACTTGCATTATAGAGGCATGTGTGAGTTACATGCAAACCTTTAGGTAGCTATTCACATTCTGTACTCTGCCAGTGACAGTGGCATCAAAGCTCTAGCTGATAAAAACTTACCTCAGATCCTTGATGGCACAAGAACGTCTGAGTGCTCTTGCCATAATTAGCATCATCAGTCATGATGCTGGCAGCCAGCTGTCCTGTGATGATGTAATACATGACTTTGCAAGCAAAAAGGCAAGACAGGCAAGAATTTAGGCCTGGGCAAAAATAGGACTTTCTTTGATGTCATAATTCACTACTGTGAAACAATATCTTATTCAGTTCAGTTGTGAAATGTCGTTTTGTAAATTATTTAATATTTATTAATTATTTTGAATATCTGTCATTGGAATGTGTGTGTATGTCTATTTATTTTTTGCTCTCCATAGTCTTAGGATTTTATTTAAGATATTTATTAATTTTCACCTACACACTTTGTGTTTGTCCTTACCAAGTTAGCATGGTTGTTTAATAATTTATGAATAATGAAATTAGTGTATTGAATAACATTTTATTGTTAATTTGACATATTATCCCTATTACGGTTGTCTTTCTGTGTCAGTGAAAGACAAGTATGTTGAGTACAATGGAGGCCATCTTGAAATCTGTTTAGTCCTGCTTTTTTTTGTCTTTACCACAGTATGAAAACTATCAAAAATATCAGTAACATATGTCACATTGACTCTCCTAATTAAAACATTATCTGCTGTATATATTTCAAATGCTAAACAATAACAACTTTACATAGAATCCTACAGTTTCAGCACAGATGGCTATGAAGCAGTCTACATAAATGTCTACATCATGACACATTTTACCCCACTTTACATCAATTTTTTTTTTCTCATGTAATTTGATCATCAAGAAGTCACGAGAATCAAGAGTTTTGTAAGGAGAGTTGTACGACAGCTCAGCTGTGCCTTGCGTCAAGTAGGTGAAGGTTTTTTACAGCATCGTTGGTCACTACATGTTAAAATGAATCAAGAGTAGAACTTTACACCAGCTGAGGTTTTCTTTGTGTGAATTCACCGTTGTGTTTCAGTGATGTGCTCATCTCAAACGTGCCTCATGCCCCTTTTGTTTGTCATATCATCATTCTCCTAATGAGCTGGGGACCTGAATCAGTTGTGTTTGTTGAAGGAAACATTTAACACATGCATGCGGTGTTGAGGCTCCAGGACAGAGCTGAGAAACGCTGGTGTAAGAGATAACACAGACATGACCAGCAAAACTTTTACAATCTGCTGTGGATTTGAGAGAAAACATCTGAATGCCATTATGTTTGTTATTTTAGGATTTAAAAAAGCAGCAATGAATCTGAATGAAGAAATTCAGTCAGATGTAAAATGGTAACTCGAGAAAATATGTATCTTGTATATTCCTACATTTCTGGAATTTCTTTTGATATGTGCATAGCCATACATATGTTGACAAATTTATTTTTATAAAGATTATGTATGATTACATTGAGTCATTCATGGCAAATGTAAGCTCTTCTCCACCTGGACTTCAATAAACATTTAACTTTGGGGGTCCAAAAAAAGAATCATTACCCTTATCTATCTAATTCACAATTTCCTTAAATGCACAGTAGTGATGTTTGATTCTTGAACGAATCATTCTTTTGAGACGGTTCACAAATCGAACTGAATCAAACTTTAGTTCTGGGTTGATGACGCAGCACGCACAGGCACAGCTGAAGTAGCACGTCTATGGCATTATTTTTGTGCCTCAATCCTGAGCAGGCGGCAAGGAAGTCGACCGGAAGTTGAAGTCGGCCGGGTGCCGTCATCTTGTAGCAGAACTTCACTTGTGTTAGCATCCCATTGACCTCCCATTCATTTTGGCGTCACTTTGACAGTGAATAACTTTACATGTGAAGCATTTAAGGACTCCGTTTGTCCATTATTTATTTCTAAAGATACACGACAATGTATAAAGGGCTCCATTACCTTCTATGTTACATTATGGCCCCATAGAAACAGTTTTTGTAAAAATAGGCTAATGATTGCGTCATAACCACTCGACTCTCTGTCGCATTACCGTACAGACAGGAGGAGAAGCTCGCAGGCAATTAACTTAATATGGCGTACTGGCGTTACATTTTAAAATACTATACAAAATAATTAATCAGAATACTTACTCCTGTTCACTCACGCCAAAGAACTCCCTGCTCAAGCTCGCCGTCTCTGCAAGATTAACGATGGCAGTTTGCACACACAGCTACTTAGAAGATTTGCATCTGTCAGACAGGTTGCTGACATCAACAAGCTTAGTTTGAGTCTGCGTGTCAGAAACGGAAGTGCTAAAAAACGCTAAAAATGGGCTTAACTTGTCTCAATTGAGTTCCAATGGGTTGCTGTGTCCATTTCTTTTACTGTCTATGATCCTGAGCGAATAATTGTAAGTTTTAAGCACAAAGAACTATATTTTGCAAGCACATATTTTGAACAGAAATTAACAATCGCAAAAAACAAAACAAAAAAACGTTTGAGCAAAGAAAAATCTATTCCGTGTTCAATAAATGTATTTGCTATTATCCATATTAACCTGCAGTAATTACCCCTCTCACATAGTTTAGGTGCACTCACAAAAGTATTCTCTGCGCTCCTGTCAAGCCCCCCCCCCCCCCCACTCTCTCTCTCTCTCTCTCTCCCTCTCAACCTCTTAATTCTGTGTGCACTCGACTCTTGACACATGCTCACTCAATTTACAACAGCGTCACAAGTGTGCCACAGAATAAACCAATTGGAAAATTAAAGATCAATTGTGATTGGCTGTTGGTGTCCAATCAAATCGCTAGTAGAACCATAGCCCTATCATTTCCTATTTAGAATTAAATAACGAGAAATGGAAAAATGACTCGTTTATTCATTTTTCTGCTTAGTTTAACAAACGGAAAATGAGTTTTTGGCTTGATATTTTGTCGTTTAAAAATCGGTTTATGGCTTCAATATTTCATGCGCAGTTGTGGCCGCGCTGAAACGATACTTTCATCTGATTGGTCGAATCGCTCCGCCTTCAGCACATCTTTTCTTTCTTTCGGCAGAATAAGTCAGTAAGAGTGTGGCACTTTAATGTTTGAAACCACCACTCACTGTTAATTAGCATAATATTTGAAACAGATGTTGCTGGGCACATAATTCTGCTGCTGTGACTTGCAAGTCACCCCTTTAAATTATTTATAGGTTATAGTATTGTATGAATATTGTCCCATTGATAAATACAGTGCAAATAGTTCTGTCTCCTTGGATAAAAGTGAAGTGGAAATAAAAATCAATAATAGACTGAACAATTCCATGATAACATGTCTGTAACATTTACCACTCTCGTCTTTTAAGTCTAAAAGCACTAGGTATGTTTGTGTGACATTAATAATTGTGAAAATTGATATAGTTAAATTTATTAAATAAATTAGTAATATTAGTTTTATTACATAATAAATTAAATGATGTTTCTCTTCTTAGTCTTCTTTGTTGGACTTGAGAAAGCCAACATATATTTGAACATTATTATTTATTATGAGAGTAATTGACACAGACTAGAACATAAATGTTTCACCAAATTCAGCTCAGATCTTCAGACTGACTGTCTGACTTGCCTTGCTGTATAACTGATCAGACTTAACTTCGCAAAAAATCCTAGTCACTTTTGTTATCCGAGCAATGAAGGCCTTAACACTTAATGTCCACTAGAGTGGGCGACAGGATTTATGTTTACAATAGTTTAAGTGACAAATATATACATGCATTTCATGTGTACTGCCATGAGTATGCCATATCTGTGTACAAGAATAGACTTCACACTTCAAGCTGTACAACTACTTAAAACTTCCCAATCTGGCTTTTTTCAACCTACCTCCAAGTTTATTCACACTGGTTTATGCGTTTAATGTTTGTCCATCTGGAACTTTTATTTTTCATGAGCTGTATATTTTAAGATGTACTAGGTGTTGATAAATCACATGCAAAAAAATGTAAAGAGCTTTGAATTTTTTTTTGAAAAAATTCGTTATTGAATTGTAAATAGGAAATTAAATTATCAAAACGTATATGGACCCAGCGGGCTTTGGTTCTACTAGCGATTTGATTGGAGACCTAATGCCAATCACAATTGACCTTTAATTTTCCGATTGGATGATTTTGTGGCACACTTGTAATGCTGTTTGTAAGTTGAGCGAGCATGTGTCGAGAGTCGAGCGCACACAGAATTAAGAGGTTGAGAGAGAGAGAGAGTTTATGAGAGAGCACCTGAATAAACTACATGAGAGGGGTTATTACTGCATGTTAATATGGATAATAGCAGGCAAGCAAATACATTTATTGAGCACGTAATCGTTTTTTTCTTTGCTCAAACAATTATTATTATTTATTTATTTTATTTTTTTGCGATTGTTAATTTTTTGTTCAAAATATAACGTAATGTGCTTGCAAAATATATTTATCTGCGTTCAAAACTTACAATTACTCGCTCAGGATTGAGGCACAAAAATAGAACCGATTGAGCTTACGTGCTGAAAGTGGCGCTTGGTTTTGCTTTTAGCTATCGCGGGACTGCCTAGTTTCGATCTGCTAAATAGTGAGGCATGGCCAAAGCCAGTGAAAGTACTTAATAAGCTGTTTTGAAAGCACTTGTCAGAAGAAACAGTCGAGCAACAGAGAAGGACAGCAGCTTGTGAGTGTTTTGTGTCGTTTTCTCATTAGACTACTGTGTGATCGTATGGTTTAAATTGTGTGTCTTACCCTGGTAAATACGTGCTGAAAGTGGCCCTTGGTTTTGCGTTTGCAAACAAAAATCTAGGGACTGCCTAGTTTCGATCTGCTAAATAGTTAGGTGTGGCCAGCTGACTTCAATCACATGTAATCAGGCAAAAACAAAAGTGGTAGGTTTCACCACGGTAGCGGTTGTGGCAGCCTTCGTGTGAATCCTCCTCTTGTGAAGACGGACGAGTGTAAAGACAATCGACTCTACCTGCACAACTCCACCGAGCAAGGACACCGACAGGGCACTTGAGTATTGCTTTTCTCCTCTTTCTTTACTCTTTGTATAGCTTGTTGTAAAATATTTCTTACTCTTGTAGTCAGTGCTTTCAGATCTCTACTATCACTACTAACACTCGGAGAGCACGTCATGTACGTCGCAGGAAGGCCTGTCCCTCTGACCTCTACTACTATGCTCTCTATTCCAGTTGGTCTCTGGAACTGCCAGTCTGCCAGTCAGCAGACTTCATTTCTTCTATTGCTACTCATTCCGGTCTCAACCTCATGGCACTGACTGAGACTTGAATCAAACCTGAAGATACTGCCACCCCTGCAGCCCTCTCCACTAACTTCACTTGTTCCCACACTCCTCGTACCACTGGTAGAGGTGAAGGTATGGGTCTCCTTATATCAAAAGAATGGAAATTTGATCTTCAGCCATCACCTACAGGTACTGGTTCATTTGAATCACATGCCATTACTGTAACCCACCCTGTTAAAATCCACTTTGTGGTCATTTATCGTCCCCCAGGTCAATTGGGAAACTTCCTGGAGGAGTTGGATGTGCTGCTATCAAACTTTCCTGAAGATGGTACTCCTCTGGTACTGCTTGGTGACTTTAACATCCACCTAGATAAACCCCAGGCTGCTGACTTCAAAACTCTGCTAACCTCATTTGATCTCAAGCGAGTCTACTACAGCGACTCACAAATCAGGCAACCAACTGGACCTCATTCTACACACGCTGTTGCTCCGTGGACAACTCTTCAGTTGCTCCACTGCACACCTCAGACCACTTCCTCATTACTGCTAACCTAGCACTGACTCCTGAAGCGGCTCACACTCCAACGCAGGTCACCTTTCGACGGAACCTACGCTTACCGTCTCCATCTCGCCTATCTTCTGTGGTTTTATCCTCGCTTCCTGCACTCTCTCAGTTTTCAGCTCTGGAAGCGACCGTGCTACGGACACTCTTTGCTCCACTTTAACATCTTGCTTGGACAACTATTGCCCACTGTTGTCTAGACCAGCATGCACTGCCCCATCTGCCCCTGATTGTCCGAGGTTCTCCGTGAACATCGCTCTAAACTCAGGGCTGCAGAGAAAAAATGGCAGAAATCAAGAAACTCTACCGACCTCAGTGTGTATCAGTCTCTTCTCTCTCCCCTCTCTGCAAATGTCTTCACGGCTAAAACATCCTACTACCACAACAAAATTAACAGCTGTTGTGACGCTCGGACACTCTTTAAGACTTTCTCTTCTCTTCTTAATCCGACGCCACCATCTCCTCCATCGACTCTTACAGCGGACGACTTTGCAGTTTCCTTCACAAATAAGACAAGATCCATCAGTGACCAATTCTCCACAGCGCAAACTGAGGACAACTTCACAATGACTGACGCGCACTCTTTCTCCTCCTTCTCCCCACTCTCAGAGATGGACATCTCCAAACTTCTCCTGTCCAATCATCCTACTACTTGTCCACTTGATCCGATCCCCACTCACCTCCTTCAAGTGATCTCTTCTTCAGTCATACCTTCGCTTACTCACATTATCAACTCCTCTCTTCACTCTGGAATATTTCCCTCAGCATTCAAGCAGGCTCAGGTAAGCCCACTGCTCAAGAGACCATCTCTAAATCCAGTGCTTCTTGAAAACTACAGATCGTTATCCCTTCTTCCATTCATTGCAAAGACACTTGAGCGAGCTGTGTTCAAACAGCTTTCTATGTTCCTTGTACAGAACAAACTACTGGACAGCAACCAATCTGGCTTCAAAAGTGGCCACTCAACTGAGACTGCTCTGCTCTCGGTTACTGAAGCCCTGCGACTAGCAAGAGCAGGTTTAAAAATCCTTGGTACTCATCTTACTGGACCTGTCTGCTGCTTTTGACACCGTTAATCACCAGATTCTCCTGTCCACCCTCAGAAAGATGGGCATCTCTGGAACTGCACTCCTGAGGGTTAAGTCCTACCCCTCTGACAGATCCTTCAGTGTGTCTTGGAGGGGTGATGTTTCTAAGTCACACCGCCTTGCTACTGGGGTTCCTCAAGGCTCAGTACTTGGACCATTTCTCTTCACCATCTACATGACATCATTAGGATCTGTCATCCAGAAGCATGGCTTTTCTTATCACTGCTACGCTGATGACACCCAACTCTACTTCTCATTTCAGCCAGATGACCCGACGGTAGCTGCTCGCATTTTAGCCTGTCTGAGTGACATTTCTAGCTGGATGAATGACCATCACCTTCAGCTTAACCTTACGAAGACAGAACTCCTGGTGATTCCAGCTAACCCATTGCTTCATCACAACTTCTCTATACAGCTGGGCTCGTCAACCATAACTCCTTCGAGGACAACCAGAAACCTAGGAGTTGTTATGGATCATCAGTTAAGCTTCACTGACCACATTGCTACAACGATCCGGTCCTGCAGGTTTGCCTTATACAACATTAGAAAGATTAGACCCTTCCTGTCAGAACAAGCAACCCAACATCTTGGCCAAGCTCTTGTTCTCTCCAGACTGGACTATTGTAATGCTCTCCAGGCTCTTCCTGCATGTACTGTCAAGCCTCTGCAATTGATCCAGAATGCAGCAGCGAAGGTTGTCTTCAATGAGCCAAAAAAAGCTCACGTTACTCCTCTCCTCATCAGGTTACACTGGCTACCAGTAGCCGCTCGCATCAAATTCAAGGTACTGATGCTTGCCTACAAGACGACCACTGGCACTGCACCAACATACCTAAACTCTCTGGTTAAATCTTATGTGCCCTCCAGAAGTTTGCGCTCGGCAAGTGAACGACGCCTTGTGGTGCCATCCCAAAGAAGTACAAAATCACTCACACGGACCTTTTCCTGGACTGTGCCCAGCTGGTGTAATGACCTCCCAATCTTAATTTATACAGCTGAATCTTTACTCATTTTCAAGAAACATCTAAAAACTTATCTTTTTCGCCAGCACTTAACCAACTAATACCAGCACTTTTCCTTTTCTTGTCTTTTCATTTATAAAAATAAAAAATTCCTGTCTATGCGCGCTATACTAGACTAACTGAGACTTGTCATGGCACTTGTATACTGTTGTTGTTCTCATGTTGACCTGACTGCTTCTAATGTTCTCATTTGTAAGTCGCTTTGGATAAAAGCGTCTGCTAAATTATTTAAATTTAGAATGTAAATGTGAGCCGGTTCAACTGTCAAAGTTTGACGAGGATTACGGAGGACTGCATGAACCTTTCTGTTGAGTGATGTAAATACATTTTACAATAGTTTATTGTGCATGCATAGATTACTTAAAAATGAGTTTATGAGAATGGTTTATTAATTATTTTAACACGTAGAAAATATCCGTGTTTGTGCATCAACGTCTGTATTGATGTGAAACTTTTAAGAATCGTATCCAAGTTGTAGGCTAATAAATATTGGTTTTTGAATGTTTCAATGTGTGTTGACATAAATTACTTATTTTAATTTTTCAATGATACAACATGGAAATGCGTACTGTAGAGATGTTATTGCTTGATTTTTTTTCCGGCTTTTTGAACCGATCTGTCCGAAAAGAACCGGTTCTCGGAAATGAATCGGACTTTGCGTCACTAACGCACAGTTTTTAATCTTTGTGGAATCTTTGTTTTTAATCTTTGTATACTTTTTAAAATGGGTTTCAATTTATAAATAAAACAAATTTTTATTTGTGTACTTGTGTACTAAAAAAAAAAAAAAAAAGACCAAGAAGTGAACCAAAAAGGACAACATAAACTGAGAAATGGCTTTTTTTTATAATGTGGCGGGGTGTTGTTGTTTTTAGACTGCCTGGAAGAAGACTTTGACTCCCCTGAAGGTGATTTTAGAGTGATTTTTAATTAGTTTTGATAGCCAATCCTCCCCAGAATGTATTAGTTTTGAGTACCAATTTGGCTGATTTTGTTACGCAGACCTGGCAACCTCATTCAAAGCATATAAAAGACTTTCTGTACAGAAAACAGGTGGCTTTTAAACAGGAATATTTGATTGCAGTATGGATTGAAAATGGCAATTTCTATTCAACTAGCATAAGGTGGTGCTAATGCTTGTACATTTAACCATTCACACTCCTACTGTTCTATAGATATTGTGAACTATATGTGCATTAATGATGAAAAAAAGATGATACATAGCAAATTCATTGACACTGCTGTCCTGAGATTTGAATTTTAATTTTTATGTCACATAAAATAACATTTCCCACATTTCTGGAATTTCATTCCATACAGGTACATGCATAGCAACACATTTTGACAAAAAAAAAAAAATGTCTGTCTTCTTTTTTTTTTCTTTTTTTTTTGAGAAATTATTATTATTCTTTTTTTTTTCTTTTTTTTTTCGGTAGGAAATATTATAACGAGTCATCCATACCGAGTGTAAACCCTTCTCCAGCAAGACTTTAGTAAACAATTCACACAGATGATTTCTTGGTCCAAGTAAAAAAAGTTACCCTTTCATAATACTGCTTTAAATAATGTTTGATCTTTTAAAAAGTATTGCATTAGAAGCCAAATATTTAAAAAAGAGATAATGAATCAACAAACACATACAGGTTACTTTTTAAGAAGAGTTCTGCATTGACAGGAAAAAACATATGGAAGCATAAAGAAACATCAAGGACAAACTAGACTCTACAGGTATTAACAATTATTAATCCAGAAAACTTGATTGCCATATTTAAGGATATGTTAACACATTAGTCAGTCAGAGGTTACTCCACTATCTGTAGATTTTTCTTTTTAAACAGTCTCTACCATTCATGTGGCGTCTTTCTGTAATTGTAAAAGAATATAACTTTCACAAACCTGTTTTTCATCAAAGATCTGCATTTTCTTTTTAGAGCTGCAACTATTATTAAATAAATGAATACATAAAAAACACACACACAAAAATATCAACACACAGTATTCCCAACAAATATTTTAAAAGTTTCTAATAAATGACTGTAGGATAAATCTTCTGATTTGATTGTCCTCCTGCTGCTGAGTACACCAGCATGGAATTGTAAAAATGTCTTACATTGTTGACTACAAGGGGAGAAACTGGTCCTTGTGAAAAATGGAATATGTCCTCTTTAAAGAAGAAGGGGCAAATGTTCACTTTTAGTCATCAAAAACAGCAGGGCCATCATCAAGGGGGACAGCTTCCTAAGTTGTCCTGGTGCCTTTACATTTCTTACATGTTCTAGGGGCTTGGGCCCATTATTATAATGTCCCGGGCCATGTGAATTCAAGATGTGATGCTGGTTAACAGCTCTAACAATTATAGTACTGTGGACTAGATTTAAGACAGGGTCCAGGTCCACTATTTCACATGCTCTGCTGTGTGTGATGAGCAGTAGAACTTTTTGTGTGTTATAAAGTTTGAGAGGTTGTTGAACTGGATGTCACAAGGACGGCAGTACTTTACATTACTTGCGGTGGCAATGGACCCATTCAACACTCTTTTGAAGCTTGTTGAGACTTCCTCTGTCTTTAAAGATGGCACCAGAGTTGAGCTTTCCTTACAGTTGATGGGACTGTCTGCATGGCTCTCCGATGTAGGGGAACCATGTTGTTTAATTCCAGCATCTTCCATCTTGTCCTCAAGGTCAAGATTGTCCTTTGAGGATGAAGACTTGCTCTGATTGTCTGGGTCATCTGTGCTAAGATGGCTACCATCAGGCATCGGCTGGTCTTTTTCCCCCTCACTGCCCTCATTTGGACTCTGCCTCCGTTCACTTTGTGAGACCATCATCCCTGTAGCATAATCAGTGGCTTTGATTTCATAGTAAGGCCAGATTTGTTCATCGGGTTTCATTTTCTTAGCAGGACCTGGGTAACCACCAGAGGGCTGAAACACACTCCTCATGTCATCTTTTATCGGGTTTGGTTGTTCCTCACTGAAAGCTTGGATGTCAGGAATTGCATTTGGATGCTCAATCTTTCCAGGCGGAGCTGAGAGCTCAAAGAGTGCACTCTCTAAAAGGGTGCTAGTATTTCTAGGACCTTCCTTTTTGTTGCTTTTTTTCTCAGCGGAAGTGTTTTGCAAAATAGTACCTGGGCAGAAGTTCTGTTTGTGCTTGAGATAGTCCTCAACTTTGTTAAAGCTTATCTTGCACACAACACACTCATGATAATCCATAAGTCCTTTAGAGGAAACCGAAGTGTTGTCAAACTGTGGCATGCATTTTTTACTAAGATCTATAGGTGCATCACCTTCTTCCTTAGAGATTGTATTACATTTTGACACAAGAGCTGATTTTGAAACTGTCAATGAAGCCTCTGGATATTTGGGCACTAACCCCTGGATCATGTTGTACCTCTGATGGTCCCTGAAGCTATCCAGTGTGTCTTTTGACATGTATGGACCTCCTATAGTGGGCATACCAAGAAATGATGGCATACCCAAAGGAGGCATTTGTTCTTGTTCAGGAGTGGCCAGCTCATATGCCTTTCTTCTTTTACGAGGACGTACTGTCTTCTGATTGGCTGCTCCTTTAGTGTTTGTACGTTTTAATTGAGGATCATGCCGAGTGGCACAGTAATACTGCTTGTGCACCATGTAGGTCTCATGTCGAGTAAAGGTGATCTTGCAGGCGTCGCATGTTGTGTGGTTGGGGTCAGTTTCGGTGGGTGGCATTTTCTGGCTTTGTAAATCCAGCTGTGTACCATTTGGTCTCTCCTGTGCACCAGATGGAGTTGACGCTTTTTTAACTTGCACCGACAGTTCATCTGTCACTTTTCCACCTGCGGTGGGATTGCAAGGGTTAGGCTCATGCCCTTTCACTTCAGATGGATGGCCGGCATTTAGCATAACAGCTAAACTAGCTCCAGTTTTCGGGCTCACGGTGCCTGCTGGTTTATCCAGAAGTCCAGGGAAGTCATGTGGCTTGTGTGTGTTTTGCCAACGACTGTTGCAGTAGTGCTTCTTGTGCACCAAATAATTATCAAGGTTATTGAAGGTGATATTGCATTCAAAGCACGTTGCTCCTTTTGGCACAAGTGTGCTGTACATGACTGGAGGGTAAGAATGTCCCCCGTGACGTAACCGGCGATGGACCAACTCCGACATTTTGGCCAGTATCTCAGATGCTTGCGGGCCCACTGTAATATCCTGTGAGAATGGGACATGTGGTATGAAGGGGGGTAAGGGAAATGCAGGAGGCAGGTGGTGTTGAATGGGTGAAGAGGCTAAACGGGGACTGGAAGGTTCTGACTTTACTCTGGAGAATGAAACACTGGCCTTGTTTACTGAGTTTCCCTCAACCTTAGTGGATGTCTGGCTACTTTCTGTGCTTTCCAGCTCTGACATTTGACTTCTATCACATTGTATTGTGCTTTCCTGAAGGTCTTTCATGTTTGCATTAGCTCTGACTTGTTGAGGACTACCTCTAATGCTGCTAGGAGAGTTATCAGCTTTGTCTTCGAGTTTGTTGACCGTACAGCTATGTCCATGTAGCTCCTGGTGTTTGACCAGTTCTCTGGGGGTTTGGAATGTGAAATGGCAGTGACCACATCTCAGGCCGTTCTGGGACAGATGGGAAAGGATGTGGTGCTGGAGTACCATAAGGGTTTCTGCAGTGTAGTCACAAATTGTGCATTTCAAATTGCTTCCAGTGGTTATCTCATCTGACTTGAGACCTTGATAAACAAAAAGAAAACAGAAATGTTGTTAATGAGCAACACTACAATACAAAGTTGAGTCTAACCAAGGCTCCTATATGTTGAGTCATGGTGCTTGTGCAGATAACTTTAGTTTAAATCCAGTTTCCTAATCGTCTGTACCAGGGGTGCACAATCCTGTTCTTGGAGGTCAACCATCTTGCAGATTTTATTTCCAATTAGCTCCAAATTGCTTACCTGAAAGTTTCTAGTCTGAAGACCTTGTTTAGCTGGTTAAGGTGTGTTTAATTAAGGTTGGAGCTAAACTATGCAAGACCTCAGCCCTCCAGGAACATGTTTGGACACTCCTGCACTATACCCATAATTCCCTGTCCTCTCTCTACTGAACTACCAAAAAACACTTCAAACCAGCCTAAGCTGGTTTTGCTGGTCTTGCAGCCTGACCATGAAACACTTGCCCAAAACTCATCTAAAAACATCAATCAGACCAGGGGTGTCCAATCCTGCTCCTAGCCAATGTTCTGCAGAGTTTAACTCCAAACAGCTCCAACAAACTTGCCTGGTAGTTTTTATTGCGTCTGAAGACCTTGATTAGCTGCGGTGTTAAATTAGGGTTGGAGCTAAATTCTGCAGGACAATGGCCATCCAGAAATAGGTTTGGACACCCCTACAGCACAAAGTATACTTGTCCATCCATGTTCCACACTCTGTTTGTGTGATGCAATTTTAATCATCCAAAGTGTCAGGGGATTGTAAATGCACAACAGTGCATGGGCGAGATGAATGTTGAGAGTCTATTAAGTGGTACTGTGCATGTATCAAACTTGTCCATGCATGCTCATCTACATTTGAGTATACTTTGAAAGCTGTATTTACGCAGCTGTGCATGAGATGGAACAGAACACAGAAAGTGAAGTATTCCTGGAAATTAAACTAGACCAGGGATAGGCAACATTGGTCCTGGAGTGCCACAGTCCTGTAGAGTTTAACTCCAACCCTAATCAAACAGACCTGAACAAGCTAATCAATGCCTTCAGGCTAAACTCTGCAGGACAGCAGCACTCCAGGACCAAACCACCCTGACCAGACTAGTTAAATAAGTGTGTATTTCTTATTTGTGACAAATGGTTATCAAATGGTCAAATGGTTATCTGAAAAATAATGTTTACTCACTGTTATGTGTGGATAAGTGCATTTCCAAGGCATGCGAGCCGGCAAAGCTCATATTGCATTGGGGGTATGTGCAATTGCGGAGCATTTGATGGCTGATATTAGCGTTTTTCTCTGCCACCATCCCAGGGTCCCTTTGTCGCCCACTGCAGTAATACATAAGGTGGGCCTGGAGGTTTCTTTCACTCCGAAACCAGATGCCACAAGCCTTGCAGGGGAAGATGTCTTCTACAAAGACAGAAATGGACATAAGCATATCCAAATTGTATCATCTACAGCTTTCGAAAAACCAACATCTAAAAGTTAAATACACTGGGGTCAAGAAATCTGAGACAGTAGAAAACTGCTTCTATTTTACTTTTTTTCTTTATCATTTTATACAGAGTTGATAAGTGGCCTTGGAATAGTCCAGAATCATTAAGATTTCTTATTTGCTTTATAATTTACTTTTTTTGTTGAAAATTTCAAATATTTTACATATTTGTCCAGGTTTAAATGCTTTTCATCAATTCATAACATATAGCATTAATCATATAATATAACAAATACTATAAAATAAATGTAAAAGAAAATATTAGGCTCAAGAGCGTATCAATCCCGGATGGATGCTGGCAAACAATATACAGTGCCCCCCATAAGTATTGGAACAGTAAAGACAAAATTGCTTTCTCTGCTGTCAAGGCAAGATATTTGCATATATGATTAAAAGATGAATATGCAACAAAACTACAGAATGTCTCATTTTATTATTAGATCGGTCATCACATACATGTTTTACCAAATAAAAAGGACAGCACTTTTAGAGTTTATCCCACTATTTGATGTGAGGTAAGTATTGGAATAGTTGAATTTAATGCAGATGTAAAATATTAAAAGCTAATTTTTAGGCAGATCCCTTGCTTGCAATGAGAGCAGTGAGACTCACTGCTCTCATTGCAAGCAAGGGATCTGCCTAAAAATTAGCAACCCATAGACATCACCAGACTCTTGGTCTTATGCTTGGAAATGCTTTTCTCCAGCCTTTAATGCAGCCAATTCCATCTGTTGCTTGTTTTGGGGAGTTTTTGTATTTAGTCCTCCTTTCAGCTGGTGAAATTAATGTTCAGTTGGACTTTACATTTCTTTGCCCTGATAAAGTCCTTGACTGAACTGGCAGGGTATTTTGGGTTACTGTCCTGATCCAATATGAAGTGATTTCTAATGAGTTTGGTGGCATTTTCTTGAATATCAGTAGCCAAGATGATTTTGTACCCTTCCAAATTCATTCTGCTACTGCCATCATACATTGTCATCATTAAAATTCAGAGGTACTGTTCTAGAGACAGCCATGAATGCCCATGCCATGACACAACATCCACCAAGCTTCACAGATGAGGTTGTATGCTTAAGATAATTTGCAGTTCACTTTTTTTTCTCCAGACGTTTGCTTTCCAATCACTTAGGTAAAGGTTAATCTTTGTCTCATCGGTCCATCAACTCAGTTCCAAAACTCTACTGGCTCACATTTGTGAAGAATCTTGCCTTTCAATTTTTGGTGCTGATCAGAGGTTTGCATCTTGCTGTGTAGCTTCTGTAATTCTGTGTCAAATTCTCCTGCGGACTGTAGATTAACAGAGCATCACCCCAGTTTTCTGGAGGTTATTGGTGATTTTACAGACATGTATTTTATGGTTCATTTTCACAGCATTTATAATTTGTCTGTCATCAACTGTTTTTTTTTTCTTCTCTGATAACATTTTTCAGGTTACTACCGGTTGCTGATGTCACCGGTAGTTTCCAAACTCTTGATTGCTCCATGCCCTTTGTTATTTCTATAGTTCTAATCGACTTCCTATTTTCTTTTAACATTCAAATTTCAGAGTCGGCTTCCCCTGACATCCTGGTTTGTGTGTGTCATCTAGTGGTTGACCGATATATCGCCAAGGCCGATATATCGGCCGATATTTGCCATTTTTTTTCAAATATCAGCATTGGCTGTTAAGTTTTTCTGCTTGGCCATTGTGTTCAAGGCGGGACTTTTATTTTTATTTCTCAGTACCTGAGTGCACACAGTGCTCACACTCTCTCTTGTTCACATTTAATTTCACAAACCTTGCAAACTTAGTCGAATACAGCTGTGAGATCTTGTGAAGTGTGCATTTTTATCCAGCATGATCGTGTGTTCTCTGTGTGACAACCGGTCTGTGTGAATTGGATGTGTTAAACTTTAAACTAATGCTATGCTTTATGCATTTGCCCACTGTCATATTCATGTCATTTTCATAGTGTGCTGTGTGTAAAATGAGGGTTACCCTGGCTTTATTTGAAAAATATGATTCCCAGTGCACACAAACTTCCCAGAATACTGACTGCCCTCTAGGTTATAGTGTTTACTTTCCTTTTAAATTATATTTTTATTAAATATTTATTTATTTGTGAAAGTACTGTCATCTAAATTATAAGCATGTTTCTTTTGCACATTTATTTTTTAATCCATTGTCAAATGATTTCAAATTTCTTACATAGTAATAAATTTTTTCATTTAAAAAATCATATCGGCTTTATATCGGCTATTGCACCCCCCCCCCCCCACCCCCCCACCACCTTCTTTCCTAGATATTGGCTGTCAAAAAACACATATTGGTCGACCACTAGTGTCAACATCGAATTCAAGACTCAGAATGCAGAAGCAGTGGATGTACTGATAAGATACATTCCCTGCTTTTAATATCTGAATAATTAATGCAACAGGACACAGCTGAACACTTAGAAAGATCTGTGAGGCAACTGTCTCAATACTTATGCTCACATCAGAAAGGGAGATGAAACTCATAAAGTGCTGATCTTCTTAGCTGGTAAAACATCTTTGTGTAGAAATGTGAAATTCTGTAGTTTTGTCTCATTTTCATCTTTTAATCATATTTACAGATTTCTTGACTCCACAGCAAACAGAACAATTTTGTCTTTACTGTTCCAATACTTATGGAGGGCACTGTAGCTGTAATTTTGATTATGAAGTAAAGGGATTTACCACATAACTCAACCCTATAGACCCCATCAAAGCAAATGCACTGTTGTTTGCATCAAATTCTTGTTAACTATGATTAGAGAATGGAAGAGGGCAAATATCTAATTCTTGCAAAACTGAAGGTCAGCCTCGACCCTTGGTAATTCTCTTATCCATGGCAAACATGCACATCAGAACTGTGATGACTCTTCGACATGGATTTCCATTTTTAACCAAGTACATTAATCAGTCTATCCACTGTGGCAGAGGCCTGATAATGCAGCACTCACTGTTGATGATAGCGCCGGGCAGAATGGACGCCATGGCTGCTTGCTGAGGAAGGAGTTGGATGCCTTCCAGCTGTCGGGCCGAGTACATCCCTTGACTGTAGGGAGTTTGGGCTGGTGTTTGAAGATGCGAGTGCAAATCCACCACACAGGCTGCAAGTTCATCTCCTTCCATGATGTTTTTAGTTGTGGAACACCATACATGTCCTCCTGTGAGAAAAAGCAAAGTTTGTATTTAACAGCGTATTTTGAAGTGGTCATGAACTGAGGAAACCAAAATTCCCTTTATCCTTTGACATATAAGATGTCATTGTACTGTAAAAAAACATCCTGTAAGTTTCAAAAACTCATGCCTTCAATAGAAGCTGTTTTTATACTAATGCCAAAGTTTTGATATCTGCCGGATCACAGCTGTGTGTGGAATGTACCACTCTATGATGTAATAATGTGGATAAGCACCACCTCCTCAGAAGAAAATCAACATCATTGTCTCCTTCGCTCCTCCCACCAATTTGCGCATGTAGTTTTTACGAGAGAGGCGAACACCCAAGTCTACGCAGGAACCAAATGATAAAGATGGCTCTGAAGACAACATGACTCTATGCAGTGCAATTGTGTTTGCCGTCTTTGTCTGTTAAACAGATCATTTGATATGAGTGTTTATGCAGTTTTAACCTAAATCACAGCAGCGTCCATCTGTGAAGGACAAAGACTGACTAACATACACAACTAACATAACATATCAACCAATCATAGAAGTGTGCTTTTACTTCCGAGTCTACAATCCTCCAGGCCTATTTAAACAGATCACTCTGATGAGGAGGGTTAAAACAGGTCCGAAAATATAATATTACTTTTAAATTAGGCTTTTTTCTTTCTTTTTTTTTTTTTTTGATAAAATTATAAGTGGACCTCAGATAAAGGTTCCAAAAAACAAAACAAAACAAAAAACACGTAGGCAGTTCATGACCACTTTAACCATTTAAAGAAAGTTATTTATGCTATCTGAGGTCCCTTGTAGACTAAACGAGGAAAAGATTTTGAGGAAGGACTGAAGAACTTTTTTTTTTTTTCGTTTTGTTTGGACACCATTGACTTCTGTATACTATCTGTATATTGTGTATTGCCTAGAATCTGGTGATATGATACAGGAGTTGCAATGCGATATGTTGCGATACACTGCGATACTGTAAGCAAGCCAATATATTGGGATATTTCTTATTTTAGGAATAGTATATATTGTAAAGATTAAGAACACCACCATATGCAAACCTTAGCATAAATAAAAAATTACAAAAAATGTTTAACCAGAACACAGTAAGATCTGCATTTGCAATAATTAGTCCCTGTGACATTCAACATTATTGAACCACTTTTTGTGCAGTTTGATTAAAGGGGGATAAATTAAAGTGCTTGCAGGACCCTTTAATTAAATGTATAATACGTATAAAATGTATTTTTATAAAAAGACCACATAAGCAGACCCCTGCTTTAAAGGTTCACAGTTTTATTGTACAATTGTGTCACAAAATTAATACAGATTTTGAACATTTCCACTTGGATTTGACAGGCTTTTATCCAAAGCGACTTATTTTGTTTATGCCTAACAATAAATCATAACCAGTGCCTTTTACTTGTCATAAAATTCGCAAATTAAATTTTTATTGTTGCAAATATATATATTTTTCTATTTCTGGCAGTGCGGTATCAATGCAAGACCTCACAAGCTTGTTTTTCAGAAACAGCAGTAGTAAGCTTCTACTTTTATCCATTTTCAACTAAATACACAGAAATCAGCATAGTGGTAAATAGAAACATATTACTTTTTGAACCCGTATACAGCACGCAGTCCTCCACACGAATGCATCGCTTTGAAGCAGCAACAAACAAGTGAGGGACAAGTGTAGCTATTACCGAAGACGCTGCCGCTAAAAATAATAGACATCTCGGATAAAAGTACAGCATTATCAAATTGAAGGCTTTGGATGAAACATTCCACTGGAGTCCATCGAACAAACTCATTAGCCAGTTAAAAAGAAGAGGAGTGCTTTGTGACTGAGATTACATTTATCTGTCTAAATGACGGACTTTCTGTCAGACGCGTCATCTTCCATTCAGGGGATTAAAGTTTTAAATATGACTATTTACAAAAGTCTGGAACGCAAGATAACAAGAAGAGACATGATATGCCAGCACTAAATGCTGGAATTAGGACAAGAACTAATTGGAGAGTTGGACAATGAGGATGAAGAACACTCAATGCTACCTTTCAAACATGTGTGAGTGCTCCCTGACAGCATGCCGAAGGAGAAAACGTGACCTGTGACGTGCTGTCCTGCCTCCCGCGGACGAATGCTAATTGACAGGGCTTTTGGTATTGTGGGTCTGACATAAGGAACAGATGTCCATTCAATAAAACAGATGTTTTAATGCAATTGTGGTTTTGCATCAGTACAACATTATTCATAATAATTAATTAATATCATACTTTTTTAATAAGACAATGACAGAAGCACGTCGCCAGTTTTATTAACTGTTGTTACTGGTATTTTGTTAGGACTACAGTTACCATAGTGCATGTTTATAAAGGACAAGTAACATAAAAATTGCAGTGTGCAACAATCCTCATGCATAGATAAAGCAAAATAAAAGTGTCGTTTAGCCTCTGCCCAGCCTGTTCTTGTGTCTTCTGGCAGAGAAACAGAGCAATCTGTCTGACAGGGTTTATTTTGGCACGATCACACTGTACTGAAGACAATGAGAGCTTTAAATGCAATGCATGAGCGTCTATCTTCCCTCTCTCTTTTACCCATGAATTCAAACAAATATTTTCTATCTGTCAATGAATTTCTTGCCCATCAAAGCTGGAAACAAAACAAGAAAACTTAATAGTGTTTGAGCATCAGACAAGACTAAAAATGATTTACATTATTAGCATCACAGTTTTCCTATCTGGGCTGCTGAACATTTCAACTTGTAGTAACATCTTCACCGCAAGGTGGCGATGTCCTCACCTTTGAGAGCAAGGTCTCACAGGATCATTCATAAAGGTAGTTGGATTGCTCCTCTGTTAAACACTGTTCGCTTCTGTCAGTGCTACAGATAGTGCTGGGAATAGTTTTACTTATTTCAATATATATACACATTATCTCATATATGCTGTATATGAGATAATACTGTTCATTTGAACTTGCTATACGTCAAAGAATCCTGAAAAAATCTGGATTTCCACAAAATATAAAGTGGCACAGCCTTGCGATTTTTTTAATAAGGTTTCTATTACTGTAAAATGTACATAAATACAGTTAACCAGGTTTTAACATTCTGCATTGCTTTCTTCGTGCTTCTTTAACCTTATTTCAAAACTACAAGTATGAAAAAAAAGGACAATAAGCTGTGACTTCTCTTTTACATTTAAACTGCAGCGCTGTGACTCATGGCAGAAAACGACCTACATTACTTGGTTCTTGGGCCAAGACCATCTTTATTTCACCCAGCAGTGTTTAATGAGGAAGTCCTAAGAAAACCATACAAAAAGTGTCTTAAAACGCCCAGCATAAGATAAAGAGATCTTGCAAGCGCAGCAGTGTGTGTGAGACAGCAGGGAGCTCACTTTCACTGCTCCCTTCCATAAATCACATCTGCATCCCAGAATGCATCAGTCATACGGCTCCGTTCCCTCAGGGGCCGCCCTCATGGAGCTCCTGTGTTCCTGGCCAGCGCCCCTGGTATCACCTCTCCACCATCTGCCCCGCACACCTGCACCCTCATTGATCTCCTGGCCCTCGCTACATCAAACACACACCAGAGGGGCATCGTGTGTCTTCCTGTGAGGCACGGCCAGTCATCTGGTGGGTGTAGCAGGGTGTGAAGTTATGCCTCATTTTGTATATTCATGAGGCGGTGCAGTCAGTGTTTATTCTCCCACAGCACACCACACCCCCGGCTTTCAGGTTCAAACCGAAGAGCGGCGGTAGCTTGACAGGTCTGCCAAAAAAAATGATCCCGCTATTTTCCAATTTCTTAATACGAGCTTTGAGAAATGAATCATCTTCCTGACAGCTAGCCTACTGGTCCGGCTAAAGCGAATGCTGGCAGAGAGTGAAATTTTACTGGCTGGGTGAACTAAGCTCCTTATGAGTGACAGGTCAAGAACTGCGTCTGTCTCACTTTCCTTTTTCCTGAAGGGTTCAATATGGCATCTAAATGACCTTGAAGAGTGCAATCTTTGACCTCCAGAGTTATTTACTGATAGAGGAAATTAGATGTGTCACTTAAGGCCCTGGTATACTCCCAGTGAATGCCTTTTCTGCGCTTCGTTTCGGGGTAAAAATATGTTGGAAAGTTAATTGAATATGTGGTTACACTATTTTAATGGACCAGTTATCACAAATGACAATTTAGTATGACTTTTGCCTCAATAAACTCCTAATTTGCTTTTTATTAATAGTTAATAAGTTTAGGTATGTGTAGGATTAAGGGATTAAAATATGATCATGCAGAGTAAGGCATTAAATATTGTGATTTATAAGTGCTAAAAAGAGCCAATATGCTAGTAACATGCATGCTAATAAGCAACTAGTTAATAGTGAGAATTGAACCCTTAACTACCGAAAATGTAAATTTGTTCTGCATGTTTTCTTCTCAATAACAAAATAAGCACATAACAGAAATGGCAGTGGTGAGAAAACAGCAGTTAAGAAAGCATCTGTTCATAGAGAAGTGCACATGTTTGCACAAGATCTGCAATGTGGCATTCCGGTCAAGTCATGTCACATTTATTTATAAAACCACTTTATAGATTGTTTTAAAGCAGCCAAATTTACAGTATCAAACATGAAAAACAATGTCTGTGTCAATTTCAATTACAACATTAATTTCTACAATAACAGCTCTCTATTGTGTTTGCTTTTTCTTCTGTCTGATCTCGACAGATTGAGTAAGTAATCTTAAATATTCCTAAATGCATCTTCATAATCATCTGCAACATTTACAAGCAATTTCAATTGTTTCAAAGTAGATCCTACACATTTTTTTTAATGAAAGAGCAACTGCAATAGTGATGCATTCCCTTAAAATAAACAAGAACTTTGTTAAGTTGAAGATTTTAACTCCAGCTGCACCTCTGAGAAACACTTTCAAGAAATCTCTCTCTCTCTCTCTCTCTCTCTCACACACACTCTTCCACACACACACACAGATGCACACAAACAAACGGGTCTAAATATGGGACAATTTGTTTGTCGCCACACCTCCACACCCCTATGGAAGCCCCCTGAGATTGGCATAATGAAAAGCAATGTCTCCCACTTAACACGGGGATCCAGGCGCTCTCTCTGATAGAGGCCGGGGCTGTTTATTAAATGATGGAATTTGGCTGTTTCTTCCGCAGAATGTTATCAGCCGGAGAACAATCGTGCCCATGGTTGCACCCTCACTGGCTCGCCCGGCTGCTCATTAGCCACAGCATATTTAATCCAGAAGTTTCTTATCAAACGTGACACCTGCATCTCCGAATGGCACTTTCCCTGTTCATTGGCATGTATTTGGGTGAGTAGACTCCAAGGTGCTTTGTGGAGATTAAGAGAGGAAGAGAGAGAGAAAGTGAGCGAGAGAGTGAATGAGTGCTTATTTTATCATTTAGCGGGTCTGGACCGTATCCAAGCAGTTTTTGTCTTGTTGTTGTAATTAGAAAGCCTTTTAAGCGATAACAGCTGCTGCTGAATATGAATATGGATAGAACCACATCAATTCTGCCTGAGATAGACCCCCTTCCCATCCTCCCTCCCCCTCGCTTACTGTTTTTCATACTGCGGTGATCTTAATAAAGACGGAGGAAAGTGTGGCTTGCCGTTCAACTCAGTTATTTTTGCATTTCTGATTGAAGTCTTTCTTGACAGTCTCTCTGTGTTACATATGAAGCATTCAAATCACAGACGCACTGACAGGCAGCAACTCATTTCCATATCCCAATGTGTAATTAAGCTTTGTGACAGCTCCCTAATAGCTGCGTGCCGCACCGTCAGTGCTATACGTTGCCTGGCTGACGTGTCGGTGAATTGAGATACACATACAGCATATGTGTGCTTGTAAGCATGCCGCTTGCAAAATAGAAAATAGATGAGAAAAGAAATAAAAATGTGAACATAAAGGTAGCTTTTTAAAAAGAATATGAAACATAAAGGTGAAAAAACATGTAAATGATAACAAAATATACAACAAAGGTAAACATAAAAGAACACAAAGGTGTAAGCATTAACAAAATAAAAAACATCACCAATACAGGTAACAATAACAATACAGGCTAACGCAAAAGCAAATCTAAAGTGAAAAGTAAACATAAATGTAAACATTAACAAAATAAGTAAACAAATCCATGTAAAAGGGACCATTAGCAAAATAATTGTGTAAATATATGCATATGCAAAGATGAACATTTAGAAATGTGGTTAGATGAAACATATACATGTAAAGGCAAATATTAAGGTAAACGTTAATAAAAAAAATATTATTATTATTAATAATAAAAGTAATCTAAATTATTGATAAAACCACACAAAGGTATATGAAAGGGAAAACATAAAAATATGTACATAAATATAAGTGTAAATATCAACAAAATTGGCAAACTAATTCAAATGCAAATAGAAACATCAACAAAATAGCAAACATTAACAAAATGAGTAACCAAAGGCAAATATGTAAACAAAATCACAGACTTCAAGTGTAAACATTAAACAAAAAAGGTAAACAAAGGCAAATCTAAAGGTAAATGCTACTCAAATGACTAAATGTAGAAGTAGATTAATTTAAAGGCAAATGTAAAGTAAACATTAAGTAAATAAAGGCAAATGTAAAGGGAAATGTAAAAAAAAAACATTAACAAAATAGTTAAATGATGTACATGTAAAATAATTGTTAACATAATTGGTGAAAGTAAATATATATGTAAAGGCTATAAGGTTCACAAAATAGTTAATATGCTAATAAAACAGGTGAACAGGCTAAATGTAAACATAAGATTACTGCAAATGTAAACGATGCAAGTTAGATTTCCGATTTGAGTTTTTTTCTCCGATCTGTGTACTTGTGGTAAATAAGCAGCTGCGCTCTTCCACTCGTCCGTCACCTTCTCCTTCTCAGGAGCTGTTAGACACACAACAGGACACTGCCGGGCCTCACTGGGGATTACGGTCGATGAATGACATCCTATGCAAATCACTTTGTTATTTCTCCCAGTAGATCGTCACTGCGTTCCCGCTGGGAAGATGTCTGCTGCTCAGTGGAGTATCCTCCAGCTGACACTTACGACCCTACAGAGTCACACCGCTGAGACACTCAGATCTGTGACGGAAAAACAACTGCAGCTTCCAGAAAAACACATCTCAGAAGGAAATGTTTTACTTTTATCTTGGGGTATTCAGTACTGTGGCTTGGGACCCTCTGCTTTTTTCCAGGTAATGGGATAGAGCCGGAGAGAGGGTGGGAGGGACGCAGGGAGGGAGAGATTGGGAGAAAGGGAGGAGAGATACCCCTCAAGCGAGCGCCTCAGTGGGAAGAGGATTACTTGCTTCTGCTTTTCTACCTTCTAGCAAAACTCCCGATTGGTTTCAGGAAAACTCAATTAAACTTTGTCTCTGTCGACTTCGTCTTCAGTGAGAATCAAACTGAAATTTCTCTGACATAACACTGTAACCCTGAACCTCAAGACCCAGGGTAGATACTGCCTTATTGCTGCTTTAGATCCTCAAAAACAATAACATGACAAAAGAATTCGCAGAAAATGTCTAGCAAAAATGTGTATTTTTAAAATAATAAATTAATAAAATAAAATGCATTAAAATTAAGGTAGTTGCTAATCATTGGCATATTCAAGACTGTAATAATCACCAAGCATTTATTATATGGAAATTGACGGATGCATTAAAGCAGCATTACAAATGTCCCACAAGACTTTCTGGCTACTATCCACTAATACTATCACAGGAAACTACAAGTGATAAGCCGACGGCCATCGTTTCCTCTTGGCTGCGGTGTGCCAGGGCTTTTTTTCTTTCTGCTGACCCCAGATTCACCTTAACAGAGCTGCTCCTTCCCATCACAGACGGCCATAAGCCTGTCAGATATCAGTCCATCAAGAAATGAGACCGAGAGAGCCAGCATGAAATATGAAGGGAGCAGAGCGAGAATCTGAGGATGATAAATCAAAAGAAGAGGTCTACATCGTCTAATGACCAGAATAAACCTCTTTCCTGTTCAGAGTCTCTGCAGTCCTTAAGCCGTGTCCCTCCTGATCCAGACATCCACTGCCATCAAACCAGGATTTATGACGCATCACAACCCCATGACAACATCCAGCAGCTTCATAATCTCAGATTTTCTTCTGCCCGTGCCTGACATTTCCAGCCTCGACATTCACTCAAGATAAGCCAAAAGCCCTCTGACAGGATCGAGAGCACATATAAAACACACGCTTAAGAATTCGACTGCCCTCTTCGCTGGAACTCATCAGTTCATGAGCCATGTGCCGAATGCAATCGACTTAACGACACATACGCCGTTACAGAAAAAACACCAGTCCAGAACCACGATAGACCCTCATGGGGACACGTTCCCCCAAATACACGGTCAACCGGTATGGGTTTTCTAACGGTCCACCTGGAAACAAAGCCAAACCTTATGACAGATGAAGACTGCTGTTGTGTTTACAACTTTGACAATGATTGTTTATTATTATATCATTATCACCAGTACTGCAGAAAACTAGCACAACCTTCTTGAATGAATTGCACACTGGTCTATAATTGAAGGCATATCAACTTAAAGGGACAGTTCACCCAAAAATGAAAATTTTGTTGTTAATTGCTGACCCTCATGTCATTCCAAACTAGAGTTGGGTATAATCTAGTGCTGTCAAATGATTAATCACAATTAGTCGCATCCGAAATAAAAGTTTTGTTTGCATAATATTTGTGTGTGTACTGTGTATAGATATACACACACACACAACACATACAGTATATATTTAGAAAATATTAACATGTACATGTATTTATATTTAATATATAAATATATGTAATATATAAACAACATCTTTTTCTTAAATATGTATATGCATGTGTTTGTATTTATACATTATAAACATAATAAATATACACAGTACACAAATATATAAATGTAAACAAAAACTTTTATTTTAAATGTGATTAATCGCGATTATTTATTTAAAAGCACTTATAACATCCAATAATCACAATAAGTTTTGTGCTTTGTTTTTTTTTTTAAATCAAGTCTATCAATTTTATGACCACATTCCAACAATAAATAATGTTTTTAAGCTCTTTAAACAGATCACTGTAGCTACCTCACCAGAAAAAGGTCATATCTTCCACTTTAAAGGTGCTGTATGTAGGATTGACACCGAGTGGTTGAACTAGGTATTGCAGTCCAAATTCAAAATATTGGAGAGTTTTTTTTCACCCGGTCCACCTCCTCAGACTTGACACACAGGTTGCCAGATTGATGACACCAACATGAACGAGCGCACTTGATGATAAATGAGACAAAATATACTGTGGTTTTTTGGCCAACTGGCAACCCGGGGTGCTGAAATACAGTTGGGTAAACTGGCAGTGGGCGGGTTTAGGAAACCAAAACAGAGACAGACATTCCGGCCGGACACATATTTTCAAAGAAGAATAACTGACTGCAGCATTGTTTTTCAGATAAACCAATATGCTAACTTATCATGTTTCTGCAAACATATTATAGTAGTTTTATGCTTTAGTAGAGTCAAAATCTTAGATACAGCACCTATAATACTAGTTACAGCATGAAATAAATATGAATGAACATTAGAAGGAATGTTAAAAAAAAAACCCAGTATAACTTAATAAAATGTATCATGATTTAATCGCTCAATCAGTTTGTCAACCACAGAAAAAATATTGCAAATTTCACATAACGCTACATTTACCTCAGGAATTACCTAAAAAAAAAACTTTAATATTATAATATTATAATAATGCACAAATATATATACACACACACACACACACAAACAAAATAAACAATATCAAATCAGAATCTAATCAAAAACGTATGTATAGGAATTAAATTGATTTGTGAATTCCATGTCAATACCCAACCAACACATAACAGTTTCGTCCAGGCCCCATGAATTTAAGAGAGGGCCTCAGAGCCAAATAATGCCAAAACAGACCAGATACTTGGGTATGGACCAAGCAGGCAAATAATCTTTGCATTGATGCATGGTTAGGATAGGACAATATTTGGCTGAGATACAACTACCATATTTTTCGGACTATAAGTCGCACCTGAGTATAAGTCGCATCAGTCCAAAAATACGTCATGATGAGGAAAAAAACATTTATAAGTCGCACTGGACTATAAGTCGCATTTATTTAGAACCAAGAACCAAGAGAAAACATTACCGTCTACAGCTGCAAGAGGGCGCTCTATGTTTTCAGTGTAGACTACAGGAGCACAGAGCAGCATAGAGCTCATGTCAAATGGTTCATGTCAAATTAATTTTGATAAGTCGCACCTGACTATAAGTCGCAGGACCAGCCAAACTATGAAAAAAAGTGTGACTTATAGTCTGGAAAATACGGTATTTGAAAATCTGGAATCTGAGAAAAAAAAAAAAAACACCTTTAAAGTTGTGCAATTTAAGTTATTAGCAATACATATTACTAATTAAAAATTACTTTTTTATTTATTTACGGTAGGAAATCTACAACATATCTTCATGAAACATGATCTTTACTCAATATCCTAATGATTTTTGCCATAAAAGAAAATTGATAATTTTGACCCCTACAATGTATTTTTGACTATTGCTACATATATCCCCCATGCAGCACTTAAGAGTGGTTTTGAGCTCCAGGGTCACACAAGTGAAAACATCCTCTGCAGACAGTGTAGGATCCTCACTCAAGACTGGGAGAGCTAACTCTGCAATCTGGAGTACAGTAGACCGGAGACTAATCGATCCCGACCCCCTTTCAGTTCCTTAATAACTTCTCCGCTGAAAGCCCTTCAGTTCATCAGTGTTGTCTTTTAATTAAACACAATCGCTGTGCCGCGCGGGCGCTGGCGGAGCAGAGCGGGGACTCCTCCGGGGGGCGGAGCTGTTTCAATACACTGATAATGGAATTTGACTTTGCTGGAGATATTCAACCATTATTCCATTTCTCTGTGTTCTCAGATAAGTGCGATAAAGGCCTTTAAGTCTTTCATTTCCTCAAGTCTTTTTTCAGACTGGAGAAGGGATTGTTCTCTGGTGAACTTACACATGTACTGTAAGTAGATTAATCAATTAAGCCCCTGCTGATAATAAAAAACTGGAGCACTTTAGCAGAAATATCACTTTTAGTCAAGGAGCGGGAGCACCAGCAACAAAGAGTTATCTTTCTGCTCTTTAAACATTGAGCATTTGTTCGTGGAATGGTAAGTTATTACCCCTCACTTTTTCTTCTTTTGGTTAAAAATGGGCCATGGCTTTATCTCTGAAAAGGGCACATGGTTTTTTAGTTTTTTTAGATTCACTGTAAATGAAGAGTTGAGCTGTGGCTTTCAGTCCATGTGTGCTAAAGCTTCGAGGACGTCTGAATATGATTCAGTGCAGGAGGTTTTTAACTTGATGATGCCACGGACCTTCAAATGTGATGATGAGGAACATCCTTCCAAAAATAAATACACAGATATATGTACTGTTCAAAGGTTTGGGGTCACTAGAGATTTTATAAGGGTTGATATTTGAATATATTTTAAAATACAAAATATTTTATTTATATTCAAATGTGTGTGTGTGTGTGTGTGTGTGTGTGTTTGTGTGTGTGTGTGTTTTGAAGAATTGAGACATTACATTTTTGTTCAGGATACTTAATGAATATAGAAAGTTCAAAAGAACAGCATTTATTTGAAATAGTAAAGACTTTTACATCGTCACACAAACACTCGCACACACACACACACATACACACACACACACACCAACCCTCTACATTGCGAGTAAATCACTCGCATATGCGACTCAATTTCACTCTATGTGACTAAATGATGTCTGTCACATTTTCACTCATTCAGCCAAGTATGGTGACCCATACTCAAGATCCGTGCTCTGCATTTAACCCATCCGAAGTGCACACACACACACTGTGAGCACACACCCGGAGCAGTGGGCAGCCATTTATGCTGCAGCGCCTGGGGAGCAGTTGGGGGTTCAGTGCCTTGCTCAAGGGCACCTAAGTAGTGGTATTGCAGGCCCGAGACTTGAACCCACAACCTTAGGGTTAGGAGTCAAACTCTCTAAACCCTAGGCCACGACTTTCCCAAAAAATGACAATTTCATTGGCTGGCACTCATCTATTACCTTCCCTGTTTTGATTTCAGCAAATCAGTTTGACTGAACGCAGACAATGTGATTAATATTCATGAACCCAGCAGCTCATCAATCCACAGTGCATTGTATATTGTTAGTTTAGTAGTAGAATTAGTATTAGTATTATCTTTTAATAATAATTAATATGATCTATTACTTTTTTTTTTTTTTTTTACAGAAACCTTCAATGACCAAAATATCTTAAGCATCACCACCAGTCTTAAAATTACAAATATGCATTAATTCATGGTTATCAAGTTTTAGTTCTAATCACTAAAGTTCTATCATTAAATAGTGCTTAATACCATAATATAATGCTTGACTGACTGATTAAGAAGCTGAGATTTAAGAAGATTTGCCATTTTACAAAGATAAGCTGATTGGAATCATATATATATATGTGTGTGTGTGTGTGTGTGTGTGTGTGTCTGTGTGTGTCATCAGTCTGGCGAGTAAACTGAAAAATTGACTAGCCAATGGCGATTATATCGCCAAGGTGTGCGTAGAGGGTTGCACACACAGACACACACACATACACACACAACTATCACTTTTGATCAATTTAACATGTACTTGTCGCTAGATTTAAATCAGCACCGCCAACGAAGGAGCAAATGCAAATGTTTTGAACGTGCACACCTTTTTTTAACATCCAAGAAAATAGTTCTTTTCATCATCTGTTGAGGAAGTACAGACGTTCCTCTCGTTGACAGCAGAGGAGCGGAGCCAGCGATGTCGCGGCAGTAGAAGCGGTGCAACAATAACGACATGTGATCAATCCCACCCACTCTAAAGCAGAAACACAAACCGACCGAGGCAAGCCATGCCCCATGAATGACCCCAAACACACTAACAGAATCATGCCTTTAAACACAGTTTGTATTCATCACAATCATCTCTCCTGATGGATAATCTTCTGATTTGTGCTTGTCAAGCCGTTTCACAGGGTCTTTATCACCCCGTTCAATAACACACTGTCTCAAGCACAGAAGCCTGACAGAAGAATAAACTCTCACCTTTGCTGTACACGGCGCAGTTGCTCTTCCCGTCCTCTGCACTGACCCACATCATGTCCAGCAGCCAGCGAGGACCTCCATTCAGCCCCAGCGAAACCTGCGGCACAAAACACACACGCCTCAGTCTCCTCCACATCAGAACATGTACAGCGACTGACCACAGCCTCCAACACAAAACTTGAATCAGAGTGTCAGCGAACAGACTCAGATTAGCTATCCAGTGTCTAAGTGAGCTTGTTTAAACAACTTCAACCATGAATGTGTCATTTCCAAAGACTATATCTCCACGTATGTGTTAGAGGAGAGGGGCGAGCAGGCCACACCCCGTCCCGTTCGCCCTCTGAATGGCTGCATTGTCAGAGAGCCTCTGAATGTTTCACCTGATCAGATCTCATCCTTTGTGAGCTCTGGGATGCAGAATGGAGCGGCATGGACATGCAGACAGAAGAAGCGGATACTGAGCATTGATCTTTAGACACATTGTGCCCTCTATCAGAGCATCACAGCTTCCTCACTCACACACACACACACACACACACACACAAGGAATTTCAAACGCTGGCATGCGTTTCAAAAGGATTTGATTTCATAACTGAAAACAGAATGACTGAATTAAGTGCCTATTTCTGTTTAAAAAATAAATAAAAGCATGCTCACACAATTGTGTGATATCTGTAATGTTGCACAATATACCCTTGAGAAAAAGAAGTGCACTTAACTATACTGAATATGCACTTGTAATGTATTTTGAATCTTAAAAGCATATATAAAAAAAAGCTTTGCTTGTAGAATATATAATATTAATAAAATAAAGACAACTTGAGCGTACTTCAAGAGAGTTAACTTACATGATTGTTTCTTAATACGCTTAAGTACACTCTGTAATAATGCCAAATGCCTATTATTTTTAAATACAAATCGTTAATAATCTTTAGTTTTGTAAATAGCAACTTCATCATTACAAAGATGTATTTACGCTGTAAAAAAAACAAAGAAATAAGTAGTTTTTACAAAACAATTTTGCCAAGCATGGTTATTTGAATAATAATAATAATAATAATAATACAGAAAAACTGTAAACATTTACAGAACAAATGTGTGTTTTAAAGTATAAAACTGTCATTTACAAACAAGAAAATTTCAAGATTTTTTTTTTTTGAAGTATAAATACATGACATGCAATTTTCAATAGAAATGACATTATATTTTAGTTAGTTATTATAATGTCATAAATCATATTCCAAGAACAATATAATTATGAATTAACATATCTAGATGTCCTTTAGTGGGTTAAAATGACTAAATTTCAGCCAATTTCAATTGACAGAAATTTAAACTATAATAATTTAAACTGTAATTATTTAAACTATAATGTAAAACATTTAACTGAAATACTTGCATTAAACATGACATTACGTTCACACTTTATTCTTTTAAAGTATATAATTTCTGTAATAAGTAGGCTTGTTAAAAGTCTGCTATGTATCACTCTCTATTTCTAAAAGGCCATAAGATAATAAGTCCTGTCAGGGAATAACACTGAATCAAACTTAAAAACAAGAAATATCAGTACTTTCTTGTAAAGCATTCTCCATTTCTCTTCAAAAAAAAAAAAAAAAAACAATTCTACAGTGTTCTTGAGGCTGGAATACTATAACACTAAGACAACTCTTCATAAATCTGTGCACAGTAACAAAAAAAGAAAAAAAAATGCATTATTAAATAATGTATTTATTTGTGAAAAAATGTTCCCAGAAACAATGGTGAAAGCGAAATTCAACTTGACTGTGTGCTTCATAAATGTTCTTGATCTTATTGTGATTAATCGATCAGTGTGATCAGTAATCGATTTATTTATCAGTAATACAATTATTTATGAAAAAGACATAATGCATAATCACGTACATCAAGGATATCTTTAGAATGCATGATACATAAAGGCTTTATGAAAAGTGTTACCAAAAAAAAAAAAAATAATATTATTATTATTCTAGCGTATTTTAATAATAATAAATTGGTTGCTATTCTGGTTGCTCACCTGGGTTCCTCGCTCAATGCAAGTAGAGACTCTCAAATATAACTAAAAATATCTTCATTTGTGTTCTGAAGATGAAGATCGACAGTGATGACAGTATGTTCATTTGGAGGTGAACTGTTCCTTTAAGTTTGAGTCATATTAACAGTGATGACTGCCTCGTAAAAACCCATGAGAAGCAAAAAGACGTTGTGCATACTTTGTTTACCTTCCTGGTGCGACCCGCCTGCTCACTTACAGAACGTATGGTGTCCGTTTTTAAAGCCTCGCCTTCAGAATGAAGCGTCAGAAAGAGAGAGGCTTGCGTGGCTCTGACTGTGTGGGAATACTTCACGAGAGAGACAGAGTCTACACAGCACTCCAGTCTCCTTGAGTCACTCTCTCTCGGCTGAATCCTCTTTCCTCTTATCAGGCCAGCGCAGGCCTCCATCGGCCTCTCCCCGCTCTGACAGGAGCAACAACAATGGGCCTGCGATACCAGGCCGCTTCACAGGGTAAACCTGCCACGGGCACAGATTACCCGACACACACACACACACACTCCAGAACACAACACCGCCTTCTCAGAGGCCTCCAAACACAAGAATGGACACAAAAAGCGTTCAAATGATTTTACTTCTGTCCCTTGCTCTCCTCTCAATTGGTCCGTCTATGCCTTACTGTGATGTCCGAATACAAAATAAAACATTACGTTGGCTAAACCACAAGAGTACGTATGTTAAGTCACATCATAATTATTGTATTTAGAAATGACACACCAATTTTTCTTTCTTTTTTATATATATAATACATATAGGGCGTGTCATTTAAACAAGCAGAGACACGCGTATTTTTAATTCTGTTCATTTTTGTTGCATGCATCAAAGTAGCATTATCAAGTTTCCAGACTTGGGAAGTGAAAAATAAATTTGTAACATTTACTATGTTTCATAATTCCGAATTCTGAATTCATTAGGCAGAGATGTCCTAGGGAAATCAGGTTGTCATGTTCACATTTTGCCCGAGTTTCCCTTCATAACTAAGAAGTGAACCCACCTTGTCACTTCCTCCTGTGGCAGCTTCGATCGTCCCAGGGAAAGGACCCCACGTGGTGCCCAGCAGAAGTGCCTGACAAGAACAAATCCTTCTCTCTCCTCCTTCACCAACCATTTTCAGCTCCCCTTAGAAGACAAAAAATTCAAGTTATGACCCAAACAGCAGCTCAGCATGATTTTTATTATTTTTTTAAAAGAAACTAAATACAATACAGTTCAAACTTTTGGAGACGGTGTGATTATTACAGATTTTGAGAAGAGTCTCCCGCATTTGTTTGATAAAAATTTAATAAAATTTGTAAATATTATTACAATTTAAAACAAGTGTCTTCTATATGAATATATTGCAAAATGTAATTTATTTCTATGATTTTCAGCATCATTCCTCCTTTACTTCAGTGTGACATGATCCTTCAGAAATCACTCTGATATACTGATTTGCTGCCCAAGAAACATTTCTGATTATGATCAATGCTTAACATGATTGTGCCACCTAATATATATACATAGTCAGTTTTTTGTATTCTTGTATGTGTTCTTTCATATTGTGTATTGTATTGTATATATTGTATGTGCATTTCAATTGCAGGGAAGATCCACCTGGGGTTACCTGGGGTTTATTGCCTTCTCAAGGGCACGATGCTGAGAGTTCATGGGGTTTCAATTTACATCTACACGGTTACCAGCTGAGATCTTCAACCAAAACACCACAGCACTCCATGAGCAGACTAAGCCCTAGTGTGAGCGTCTCCCTCAATTAGAAATCATACACCCATCCGTCGGACCCTCTCCCGGGTGACCCTGCCTGTCTCTTTGATTAGGCTTTCGCTCACTGCTTTGACAGGGCTTCAGATAAGGTGGATTAAGCCTCTTTCTGCTGGAAGTTGTGATGTGAACAGTGCAGGAGCGTGTTAAATTATCCAGTTTCAGGAGGAGATGCGAAATGCCGGCAGATGGATTGATAAATAAAGAGAATCTTGAGGCAGTGCTTTCAGGAGATCAGGGTTAAGCCTTCACACACATCCCCTCTCTGGATTAATAGATGTCTTCAACCACAGAAGGGCATGATTCAAAAAGGGTTTAAATATACATTTAGACATTTATGAATTCTGCAGCATTTTACAGATCAAATATCAAATAAGTCTTTGTAACTGACTGCAAATAAATGAATGCATGAGTAAAGAAAAACAACAAACATTTTCAAATGAAAAAAAAAATCATTAAAAAAATATGAGAACTTTCAGCAAATAAAGACGTAAACTTGTCTGCTTTATGGTAAACATCTACATTACTGTATGGAAAAGAGCAGCATTAACATTCTTCAAAATATATATAATTTTATGGATTATTTTTATGGATTTAAAATCAGAATCCTACATTACATCGAAGATTCAAGGGATTATTCACCCAAAAATCATGTCATCATTTACTCACCCTGATGTCATTCCTAATCAGGGTCAGAAATAAACAGGGGCTTGTGGCAAAAATGCACCACAAATTCAAGATATAGGTGCAAAAATTCCCTCTGCACAATTAAATTAAATCTATTACGACTGACGCGATTAAAATAAAAAGTGAAAATGAATAAAAAGGGTCATTTCGTGTAATATTTAGATCAGCACACGTTGTAATTTTTTTTGCAGCATTGTGATATAACGTTACTTATAACCATCACATACAACTTATGAATGAGATGGCCAGTCAGAAGATTAGTCAGCACTGAAAAGAGGTTTGTTATCTCTTATCATAAATAACGAAATGTAGAAAATATGTCATTTAGATTGATTTCGCAGCTTCAGTGATTATAACAGGGGTTTTTGCATAACTTGAACTAGACTAGATTAACGTCATGGACATTTGTAGTTACATACAGAATATAATGTGTTGTTTCCCCAGTGTATACTAGTAATCTCCATTACAACAATAATGAATTTGGTCACTATATTGCAGCCCTATGAGTTTTTTATTTGTATTTTTTATATAACTTAGCCTACAGTATATAGAGTTTTAAACAGATTGTTTATAGGGAACAGTTTAAAGTATTCTGATTGATTTAAACAACTGCACGGATAAACTGAAGTATTTTGCATTACTGCAAACATGGATATATTACAATTTTATACAAATTACATGTTATAAAGTTACAAATGTAAAAAAATAAGAAATAAAAAGAAATAAAAGGCCTTTGGAAATCAATAACTGGGTTGGAAAAGTTAATATTCCAAACCCATATGAACTTCTTACTTCTTTGTAACATGAAATAAGATATTTGGACGAAACTTGGTAACCAAACAATTCAGCTCTCATTGAATTCCATTGGATGAATAAGAACTCATTCATGCAGTCAACGAGAACCAAAACTGTTTAGTTAACCTTCATCAAAACAGCATCCTTTATGTTCCACAGAAGTCATACAATTGTGGCACCAGGGTGGGCAAATTATAACAGTTTCCGTTTTTGAGTGGAACATGACATACAACATTAACACTGACTGATGAATGGGACTCGTTTTAACTCTCAGGAATGAAAAGTGGCCATTATGTACCAAATGATGGGGTGAAATATTATCATTTTGACATGAACCGAAAAGAAAAGTTGTTTTAGAGGCGGATCAAGCTATTGCATTCTGACGAAAGATTACAAAGCATTTTTTATTTCTAAACGAATGTCCACAGATCATTCACAATGACAACAGTATGTGTATAAAGAAAATACAAAAGGTCCATTATCTAATGTTCAATCCAATCAATGTTTGAGAAAACCCATGTTAAAGGCTACTACAGAAGGGATTTTTCTTTCGAACATTTTTTGATGTTTTTGTACTGTGCCACTTCAGTGACTCAAATGAACATTAGGACACTAGCAATGAACTACACTTCATCTCCAAAATGTAGTCACACTCCAAAGCGCTTCAGAATGCAGTAGCACTAAAATCAACAAAAGTCATTATCAGAAAAATGACTGAAGGAATAGCTCCATTCTTCTACGTCAGAGCCAAAGTGAAGTAATCAAAAGCACTGTCTGTCACAGAGAAACCAGCAAACTGGCCTTTCCTGCACCTCTCTGCCTCCACACTGTCCCTCTCCTCCATCTCTCTCTCTCTCTCCCTCTCTCTCTCTCTCAGTGGTCTAATCTGTGAGGGACTTAAAGGGACCTTATCTCCAGGCTCTCCTGCTTCATTTCATGCTTGATTTACTTTAATTTGTCTGATAGGGCAGCAGGATTTGGAGACGGCCCATCTTTGGCTTGGGTGACGAGTGAAAAAAAAAGCCACTCTGATATTTCTCTGGCACATTGTCGCGGGTTTTTGACTTCTCTCCTCTCTCTCTGCTGCGAGTTCCTGGAGAGAGAGATGGGAAAAGGCCGAGAGAGAATGAGAAAGATCTCAGCGCGGTGCAGCAGGCTGTTTGAGTGTGCGTGGAGTCGAGCAGCCAGAGAAGAAAGGGATTGTGGGAGTGTGGCGTGATTGTGTGATGTAGATGTCGGAGGGAAAGTGCGCTGCGTGGATGAGCGGGGTTCAACCGCACCGACTGCCCCAGACACACAACACACACACGTTATATGCGGTTTATTCAAGAGTATGGCTCTTCTCTGTACATGATGTAATGGGTCTCGTTTATGAAATGCATGCAGAACATATTTTTGTGTCAGTTTTTGGTCTAGATGAATATATATAAAAAAAGGTTTTACAAGTGATTTACACATTGACATTTGTACTTGATGCATTTCATGGATGTGGCCAATAAGCCTGGAACATAACATATAAAATAACAAAAGATGTGTGTGTGTGTGTGTGTGATTAAAATATTGTATAAAATCTGTTAACTTAATGTCTACAATGTAGTTTATGAATGATAAATTGCACTGTGCACTGAATGTGTGTCCATATTATTTGACCGATATATAAAAGTAAATGGCAAAATGTCAACATAACTGTAAATTCAACAGTAAATGAAGTTATTATGTTAATTACAGCGATGTAAATTACAGTAGCAAACATCTGAGATCTCTCCAATAATTACTACATTAATGATTTCAGCCGAACATCCATCATCATCCATCATTTAAAATGTTGCCACAATGAACTGTGACGATATACATAAATAATAATAGTTTAAAATGTTGTATACCTCAATGTAAACTGATAAATGTCGCTAAGTGTAAATTTATCAATAAATGTGCGTTTTGGCAGAAGTTCTGAACATTTTTGTAATGAATGTCATGTGCATTTGAGATATCGCCAACATATGCATTAGCTAATATCAGCCATCCATTCATATTAAACCCCATTCAAAGGTATCTATCTGACTTTCTTCCCCGTCGAGGCCCTTAAAAGAGAAGCACAGAGTTTCATCTTCTTCTCGCGCTCATTTCGGGTTAAAGCGATTTACTCTCAGGGCTCTTTTTTCAGATGGACTAAAACTGACGAATAAATTCATCTCCCAGCGATGAAGGGCAGAGGGCTTCACACTGACAGTCTCCGCATTTGAAACTTGTGAAATCCACCTCCTCCCCTCCCAAAAACCAGAGAGAGCATTGAAATTCCCCTCGCAGCACTGCGCGGGATTTGCTAAACGGCGGGGTGTGTGTGCGCGCGGCTGATAAACGGAGTGATGATCCAGCAACACGTCTTTATCCTCACGCTCCGCTTTAATTAACGCCGGCTTGTTTGTTGAAAAGATGATTAATATGCCAGTGGAAAAGGCCTAATTGAATACCGCAACAACCCACACAATCAGGGAGGAACACGCTGTTTTGTTTTGTGTAGATTAGCCCTTTTATCAATGTCTTTATTTATATTATTATTATTATTACGTGGTATTTTAATTCGGCTGACAGCCCCCTCCTGCAGGCGTGAGGAGGGACAGGCGTATGAATGAGCCTCATTGTGTCCGTCAGAGGAGGGTCAAGAGGAGCACTGAAACTTTTGTCACACAGTCACAAATCTCGCGGCTCGGGACGGTTTTTGCACCGAATGCTGTCTAACGGGGAAGAAGTGTAGCTGCAGAAAGGTCACGTGTAACTTTTAAGTTATTTCTGTTTGTCTGTTTTTAGGTTACCTCAGAAAACTATTTTGACTTGAGTTTTAAAAAACAGACAGACAAATTTTGTTTGGCATAAAGTCGCAATGAAACAAGTAGCAACAACTGATCTTTTCCTATGAGTAAACTAAACTGATAAAAGTGTAGGGCGGGGCTTAATTCTAAACAGGTCGTTGATTGGATGGAAGCAGATCTGAATGCAAACTTGCAGTCAATTGAAGGAAAGAGGCGGGGTTTAAGGTTGGGTTTAAGTAGCATTTGGTAACAGTTTATTTTAACCTGCCTTTTTCCCACATAAACTGTAAAAAATATTTTCATAATTTATTCTCCCAACCTTTTTTTTTATTTTGTCAAATGAACTTGTAAGCTAAATTAACATATTGAGATTCTAAAACAATCATTTTCTTTAATTAAATTAACCTTGAATGACCTATTTTCTATGTATCTTCTCATTGTGAACAATTATTGCACCTTTCTTTTTTATATAAATATTATTTAAATTAGAAATTCAGGTTGCTTTCTTTCATGGTGCCATTGTTACAGTGTAATTACAGTGTATAATTAAGTACCGGGTAATATTAATTTACGAAATGTCCTTAATATAGGGTTGGGGTTAGTTTAAGGATAGTTGGTTATGCATAATTTACTGTTATTACTATGGTAAGGAAACAGAAATATTGTATTTAGACAAGGTAAGTGAGTCATTTTATCACTCTAGTTTCACGCTAACGTGTATAATGTATAAAGTATCTGACTGTTTATCTGGTGAAATGTCTTCACTCTTAAGTGCATTACTGTGATTTATGCTTGTTTGAGGGATGCCAAAACCTGCCACATATAAAACATATCGTTTGTTTTGTGCTGAGCTCAGGGTTGAGAGTATCTGCCTAACCGATCTGAAACACGGAGGCCACTCAGATAATGAATTCCCTCAGTTTGATTCGGTTCATTTCCCATGATGCTCTGTCTAAATGTCTCTCTCCCTCGGTTGGATGTGAGCGCAGTGGTCAGCCGCTCTCGGCTCTGGTTTGCATGTTCTCCGCTGCGTTCCCGCTCCCTGTGTGGAAAGGCTTTAGGGGGCTCAATCAGTGGGACTTTGATGTCGACCGCGGCTGTAATGATTTCACATTGTTCCAGGGATTTCTCTAATCCATTAAAATCCCTCACTCCATCCTGCCTTGTTCTGAGGGGCCTCGGACAGAATCTGGCTCCTCGCTTACATCTCTCACTCTCTTCTTGACAATCACTGCCGTTTCCGCTGCAATATTCATAGGGAAGTTATGACTGCAGAGGCTAATTCAATTTGAGATGTTGAAAGTCGTTCCAGGCAATGCTTTAATTCGTAAACGATGAGGTCCAGGAACAAGGACCAGTGACGGATCCGGCAGGTTATGAGGGTCACAAAACAAAACAAAAAAGAGTGTGACGCGATGAAACTACATCACTCTCACTAAAATCAACAAAACAAGATGGATTTCATAATTAGGGCAGGTCTGTGTGTGCTTGTGGAAGCCAAATCGTTAAAAGCTCAGGTTTTCTCTAGTGTTGATGAACCTTTTGTTTTGTTGTGTCACGACACTTGCTTGCTCTACAGATTGAGTGTGATATGCATTGAAAATGTGTTACTACAGTACTGGTTTCCCATTAAGATGCATGGTGTAAATAAATATGCAAATAAGATTACTGTGCTACTCTAGCAAGCAAGACTCTCTCCTCTATGAATTTAAAAGTGAAATGCATTCAGATAACTAGCATATCTGCCTCCTCTTTTCAATGATTGCACAAACACTGCATCGCTTCTTTATGTTTTACATTTTTACAGTGATACCGCTGTTATTAACAAATGTTAATACGCTTTATTTCTCAAGAAACATACATTAGCATTCAAGGATTTCAAGAGAAGGTTTTTTTTTTTAGGAGAAACTAATACTTTTATTCAACAGGGATGCATGTAATTGATCAAAAGTGACAGTAACGATTTCTATTTATTTTGAACTTTCTATACATCAATTTACTTTATTATAGTTTTCACTAAAATATGCAACAGCACAACTGTTTTCAACATTGATAATCATATTTCTTGAGCAGCAATGATTTATGAAGGATCATGTGACATTGAAGACTGCAGTAATGATGCTGAAAACTCAGCTTTGATCAGAGGAACTTTTGAAATATATTACAATAGAAAACAGTTATTTTTAAACTGTGATAGCATGTCACTGTTTTTATAGTTTTTTGCAGACTTAGTGAGCATAAGAGACTTTTAAAAGGCAGTTTACAGTATGCACAGATTGTTTTAGAGGTGTACGGGGTAAAGCATCCACAAAATATGTGTCAGATCCCAGATATGACACACAAAAAACACCAATTCCATATATTCTGTGTCTATTGGCTTGGGAAAGTGAGACTTGAACCGTTCAAAGAAGACAAAAACACTGTTTCCTGATCAGATAAGAAAACACTGTGCCTCATTATTGTTCGAATGAGTCTGTAACCGAACTAATCATGTTTATTCAGACGACTGGAGGGAGAGAAAGAGAAATCCAGAGATAGATAGCAAAACAAAGAGCGTGAATATCAGTGTGCTGTGATATCAGATATGAAGATCGGAGGCAAGTCAGCTCAGTTTGGCACTAGTGGCTGTATTGTGTAAATCTAGTGTGAAACGCATGATAAACGCCTCCCAAAATGCCATTATTACGTTATCAGATTTCATGCTTTTAAAGAGGACAAGGCTTATTACAGTACATCATTCAGCTGTACCTTTCAGGCTCACTTTACGTTGTGTAAAAGTTGTGTTTTTTTGTCGTTTTATCTATATTGCATTGTATTAAAACTTTATTTAGATAGTCCATTTTCGACATATTCTATTTGTAACTTTGCAACTACATATCAACTAACTCTCATTAGAGTATAAGTAGACTGTAAGGTTGGAGTTAATCGAATAAGATGACATTTTTACAGTCAGTAGAATATGTGTTGGGGTTAATGCATTGTCAGATTACTTAAGTAACCAGTGAAGAAACATTACTTTTAAATTTACAATGCAAGCCCAGCCCAGGTGACAACAATTAATGCAAAAGTAACATAATGCATTACTTTCAATAAAAAGTAACTAAATAACTAAATTAGTTACTTTTTATGGACTAACGCAGTATTGTAAGGCATTACTTTCCCCAAGACAGTGTATATAATACTCTAATGACTGCTAGTTGAAATGTAGTTGACGTTAGTTACTTATAGTCAGTATAACATCTGAAGTGGACAATCGAAATAAAGTGTTGGGACGTGATTGGATGGCTGTCTTACTTGGGCCGTCCCATTCCTCTGCTGACAGTGGGTTTGGTTGGACTCTCTCTTCTTGTCCGCCGTCACTGTCTTGTTGCTCCAGCTTTAAACCTCCACCCATTTCACCTGTATAAAGACATCAAAGCTTAAGGGTTTTCGTGGTACAAATGGCTGCACAGTCAGTAAACCCAACCGTGCCAGTCGCACTGGCAGCATCTGTTCATTTTCTTTCATTTAAAACCCTTATTCCTTGTAATTCCAATGTGCGGTTTCTCATTTTGGTTTCTTTTAAGTGTCTGCTGTGGGATTTTATTCTGGTTTCTTTGGAGAGAATGGAAAAGAGACAGAGAGCAAGTCCCTGGACCCACCTTGATCACAGACCCGCTGGCTGTGTTAAGCCCTGTGACGAAACTTATTGGAAATGTTTAATTACAGTGTTGGGAAAGAAATTAAGCTACAAGATGATTCCTTAATTAAGCTGTGATTAAGGATTTTCTGCTTTTGGCTCTGACACCATGGGCAAAGTACTATTTAACACCGTCACAGGCAAGAGAAGTTAACTCCAAGAACAGGCCTATTTACCTCAGATCCTCACACAACTTCACACACACACACACACACACACACACACACAGGGAATCAGTCCATGTCCTCTGCAGACAGGAAATTCCTTTCTAGCGACTAGAATGGATAAAACCGTATGATCTTAAAATTCAAGCTGAATAAAAACAGGGACAGAGCCCAGTTTTAAACCTTCTTGAAGGGACAAGACAGCCAAAATACCATTTAAAAGCTGGTGCATGTTCAAACCAAAGGGGTTACATGTATTCAGATCAATTTTGAGAAAAATTTAGTGCATCTATGCACAGGCTATGGCGAAGGTGCGCCGCAGAAGTATAAATCAGGCTTTAATTTTAATCTATTACTGATTCCAAATTACATGACAAAAATTATAAAGTAATCCATTGCATTACATATTTTAGGTAATGTAATCAGACTACTTTTGGATTACTTTTGACCTAACTTGTTTATCACATTGATTGAAAAAGAATAATCTTGTACCATACTGATATAAAAATACGAAGATGAAGAATAAATTGTTGTGCGCATAAGTTTACACACCCCTTGAAGAATGTGCAAAATGTTAATAATTGAAACAAAAAAAGAGAGCTCATGAAAATTGTATGTTATTTTTTATTTAGTACTGTCCTGAATAAGCTATTTCACATAACAAATTGTTATCATATGCTCCACAAGAGAAAATAATATCTGATTTAAAAACAAAATGACCCCATTCAAAAGTTTACATACCCTTGAATCTTCATACCGTGTGTCATTTCTTGGATGATCCACGACTGTTTTTAAATTTGGTGATAGTTGTTCATGAGTCCCTTGTTGGTCCTGAGCAGCTCAACTGTCTGCTGTTCTTCAGAAAAATCCTCCAGCTCCTGCACATTCTTAGGTTTTCCAGAATCTTCTGCATTTTTAATCCTTTGCAAAAGTGACTTTATGATTTTGAGATCCATCTTTTCACACTGGTTGCAACTGAGGGACTCATAAACAGCTATTACAAATGTGGAAACATTTACTGATGCTCAAGAAGGCCACACAACGCATTTAGAGTCGGGGGGTGTAAACTTTTAAACCGGATGATGATGATGTGTAAATTCTTCTAATTTATTTATTTATTATTATTTTTCAGTAACACTTTATAATAACTGCACACTATTAATCATTAATTGAGCAGTAGTAAACAGATGATTCATAATTTATAAAGCATTAATACACAGTATTAATCAGTTTATAAATACAGATATAAATGCTTCATTCTTGATTTAATAGCATATCTATAATGTGTAATTTCATGCTTTATTCATGATCAATTTATCATTTCTCAATGAAGTATAGCATTATTTACAAACCAGTTATTTAGGAGTTGCCAGTGATTCATAAGATCACAAGAAATGTAGTACATTCAGGTAGTTATAAAGCATTTAGTAGTGGTCAGTTAACTATTTATGTGAGCTCATCTAAAGTGAGGACTAGTTATGCCTTGTAAAGCATTTATAAAGGATATTTAAAGGCTCAGTTATCTTCTAAACAAAAAACAGGAACAAACACAAGACAGTGATACAGAACATAGAAATATTAACAGCCTTTAAATCTCATTTGTAAAAGCTTTACAAGGCATAAATATTCCTCACTTTAGATGAGCTCACAAAAATAGTTAACTAACAACTACATATGTTTTATAACTACCTGAATTAACCCTGAATTACAGTGGAAATACATGTTAATAAACCATTTATTAACACTATAAGTAACCATTACTATATGCCTGAATAAAAAGATGTATGAATGCACATTTAAATAGTTTATTAATCATTTACTTACAATTTCTAAGTGATCTTATGAACCACTGACAACTCCTTAATAACTGGTGTGTAAATAATGCTAAACTTAATTTAGAAATGATAAATTGATCATTAATAAAGTATGAAAAAACAATTATTAAATACATTATAGATATGCTTTTAAATCAGGTATAAAGCATTTATATCTGTATTTATAAACTGCTTATAAATGTATATTAATGCTTTATAAATGATGAGTTAACTGTTTCCTAATGCTAAATTACAAAGTATTAATTACAATTAATTAATTACAATTAACCCTGATTCTAAATATTTACACCCCCCCCCCCCCCAGTTTTTAATGCATCGTGTTGGACAGTACTAGATAAAAAAATAAAATGCAATTTTCATGACCCCTCTTATTTTGTTTCAGTTATTAACATTTGGCACATTCTGCAAGGGGTGTGTAAACTTATTAGCACAAATGTATTAATAATTAATATACTAAATAATTAAATGCCATTGCGTGGATAATATGTAATCATGTAATCAATAAAAACGTAACTGTAGTCTGATTACAAGTATTGTAAAATGTAATGTAATCTAATTACAAGTACATCATTTTTGGATTCTGATTACATAATCCAGATAACATATAATCAGTTACTACTCAGCGATGTCGATATTTTGTCAAAGCACCTTTTCTGGAAACATTTTTACAGATCCATCTATTTGTTCTAGAGTAATTACTCTGCTTTACTGCCACTACTAATGTAATTATTAATATGAAATCATTTCTATTCTGTTATTTTTGACATTTTAATTTTACGGTTCGCAGATTACTTATTCTATCACTCAGCATAAAGGTAATAAACCTCAACTGGAAAACTGACATTCTTACATATTTATGTATTCATGTCTGAGTAATTAATGAGCAACCCTACAGTCCCGAGAGTGGCTTGAAATGACCCCACTGAGGAAATCATAAACAGTAAATCATAACTCATTTTCATCAGGTATAGGTGTCGTGATCTATACTTTTATTCTTGACACTTCCATTATAAGGTTCAGCGATTCAAAAAGCAATTATGTGTTCAAAAAGAAATCAAGAAAAACAATAAATATTCAAATATTCAAAAATGTTTTCCGCCACTGCCCTTCAAAACTTAATAGGTCAAAACATGCGAGGAAATGAAAAAGAATTGCCCCTCTTGCTATTCAACAAGAACAAAAGCAAACAGGCACACATCGTTCCACCGATTTGGAACAAAAAAGCGCAAGTGATTGTTCTTTTGAAGATTGCACGCTCGCAGGCAGAGCAGGTAGTTTACACACTTCACTTTGCCGTCGCAAACTTTTGGACATTTCAAAGAGAAGATTCATCGTTTACAAATAGAAAAGCATAGCGTTAGGATGCGGAGTGAATTTCAAATGGCTGGGGGGGCTCTGAATTATCCCGTTGTGATGGTGAGGTGTGGCCGGCAGAAACGCCTGTAATTGAATTTCAGTTCAAAGAGCTGATGCTATTAGCCTGAGTTTGATGCTGGAGGCCCGCAGCAAATACCAGCCACTCTGTTGTTATTTACTATGACCAATAACCCTGTTAGTAACATATACAGTAGGTCTTCCCTCAAAATGCCATATTTCTTCAATCTTCTCTTTCATATTCAAATACAATTTCAGCACAAAACCAAACACTGCTTTGAGCTAAAGGGGCTGCGGTGGGAAGGTGGGGAAAAGGGCTGATGTTTCTAACATTTATAGAGCGATGTGAAATACAATAGAAAATATGCATTCCTCTATACTATTACAGAACAGAAGTTTGTTTGTGTACTAAAACAATGTGATTAAAATGATAAGCTTTATGAGTATTCTGATTTCAGTATTACTTTAGATTAGGGAACACGATTCACTCTTAACTAGTTGTTTATTAACATGCATATTAGCATATCACTGGTTTATTAGTACTTTTTAACGCATATTAATCTAGAGCTCTTAACCCGACACCATATCTTAAAAAAACTACTACTTACAACAACTACCTTACAAAAAGCAGCAAATTAGGAGTTCATTGAGGCAAAACTCAGAGTCAATAGAATAGATAAAACGTGTTTCCTAATCTAAAGTTACCAATAGAATTTCAACCAGATACATGTTTTCTCAGGTTATCTTTGAGCTCACCATTCCTCAAGTGATCTCCATCTTTAGAGACGACATTCTCTGGGTCAGAGCTGAAAAGCGAGTCGTCCTCCACAGACCCGTCTTCTTCTTTCACGATCTCTTTCTTCTCTGTCTCCTCAGAGTCCGTCTCAAGCCCACTGTCAAACATTCCTGTCAAATAACAGAGAAACAAGTGCACAACATCAGCACTCCAGAAGATATGAAAGTGAATTCACCTTTGTCTTCACTCTTGTGAAAAAGGACACTTTTTAAAAAAAGTACTGTATGGGAATTATATAAAATAATATACTTAAATGTGTACTAAATATATTGGTTTTGAACACTTAAATTGCATAAAATGTATAAATGGTTTAAATTTACATTAAATGCAAAACGTTGAGTGCTTTCTGACCCACTTAAGTAGGACATTTCATAATTAATTATATTGTCTTTGGTTAAAGTTAATGTGCTGACAAGCATTTATGGTAAAAACTTTAATGTTATTTATCTTGGAACTTTTGTCATGTATTTAAATATGTTTGCAATTACACATTTAAGCATTGCAATTTAGTACATTTCAAATATATTAACTTTAAGTGTAAATTAAATTAAATTTATGCATTTAGCAGATGCTTTTATCCAAAGCGACTAAAGGCTATACATTTTTACCTATCATGTGTTCCCCGGGAAATGAACCCCCAACCTTGCGCTTGATAGTGCAATGCTCTACCAATAAGTGTCATTTTAAAGTGTGTAAAAAAATGAATGAAAATGCACTTAAGTGGCATTTTAATTAATTTATTTATTATCTGCAAGTAGAGATTTAAAAAAATATAAATGCAAGATTTGAAGTACACTACAAGTGCACACTTCTGTTTTACAAGAGCATTGATGAGGCAGATAATCGGGTAGCTATCTTAAATATTAAAACGGACAAGTTTTAACCATTTTTGAAAGATGTTAGAAACCATGCCAGAGTGTATCGGGTGGATGCTTACTTGCACAAATGAAAGTAAATCTGATGCTTAGAAAAGAAAAAGCACATCTCTCTTCAACAAGCAATGTAACATCTTGTCCATCAAACACAGCAGGATGCAAACACCACCGTAAAAGTCATATACCGCCATGCACCTCGCAAACTACCACAGTTTTGTAATGTTTCTGTACCTTCCATAACTATAAATGAATGCAACCGCAAAGTGTTCAAGCAAAGCCAACACAGGAACAGATCCAAAGCCTAAGGTTACGTCTGCTCTGAGATAACTTGTGCATGCAAGCAGAAGCACTGAAGGTAGACATAGCACACGTTCTTATTAATTTGCCTTATCAGTGGGCACAATGTTGATTTTTCATTTGCTTGCCATGCCTTTGGGTGGTACACCCGTGCAATCACAAAGTTCATTTTTCTCTGTTTGATTAATTTCTTTCCTCTGTCAAAAAAAAAGAAAAGACATTGGCTACATTTTATCAAGAGAGTCCTTTTCCCTTCCAGCTGTACAAGTACTTTGATATTTGCATATTAATGTTTTTTCTTCAATCAGGGGGCATGGAGGAATAGCACCCACCTGAATGAAATTAATCAGACGTGTTTCACCTTTGATATTAAAAATATTCGAGCTTCCACTTTTTATGTTTACAGGGCTGAAAACTGTAAAGGATGGATGTGCATTCAGTGAGAGTCTATATGTGCAGAACCTGAAGTCTCCAAAAGTGAACCACTTCTGACAAAAACTCTCTATGGAGATGTCCTCAGTCAGAAAATCAATTAATGGATAAAAATGTGTTGTTTTCATGCTAAAAATAGCTAAACGTTTTCATTTGGGTGAGATATAGTATAGTAATGTGTGTGTGTGTGTGTGTGTGTGTTAGTGCTGCGATGGTGTGATCTGGGTGAGTAAACTCTTTTCATTAGCTTTATGAATGGCCTCTTTGTAGGAGGGCAGCAGTGACTGTGTGCATGGAAGAAACGGAGACACAGACGCAGAAACTTTAGTGTAATATACTGTCTGTTCATCCAGATTACTGAATGGTCCATTTGCACACTGGAATATATTTCTATGCACTATTTTACTGTCCATTGCACTAGTGTAAATTATTATATAAGTTGATAGTTTCTGCGTATAGTGTACATACAATTATTACACAATCCATCTGAATAGTATGTTCATAGTACACCTATATCATGCTGATAGTATTTAAAAATCATAGTTCTGCCTTATCTGTATATTTATTGTACATTTGTAACATATTGTAGACACTGTATATTCTGTACTTACTGTTTATTGCACTTCTTGTTAGATGCTAACAGCATTTCGCCTTGTGCAATGACAGTAAAATTGAATCTAATATGATTTTGTTCCTTCGATGTGTAATTCTAAACTGTTTAAAATCTTCATCTTTCATACTCTCATGGTTTGATTTTTATAAAATCAGTGGCAATCTATTTCTAATTGAGAGATTGTGTTTCATAATTAATCTGACCTTGCAATAATTCAAAGAGGATGTTCAACAAATACTCGTGTTGAGCAGGACTTTTTAATTTCATCCTTTAAGAATGAATTTGATGGTCAAAATAGGATCTGAAAAAAGAGGGCTTGATGAGATGAGCAAAAAAGGTGGGCAGTCTTGAGGAAAATTAAGTTGTTACATTTGATTACAGTTTAAAAGGAGATTTTTTTTTGTATATATAACATGCACTGATAAATTGTACAAAAAAGGTGACCTGGAATAAAAATGAAGACAGTTAATAAGGTCCATTATCATGTTGACCCGACTTTCCATGTTGACAAAAAGGTCACTAAGTAAGCACAGACATGGTTTGCAAACAGTGTCTAACCTCCTTCCAGCAGAACACACTGCACTTCAACTCCAGCTAGCCGCTCAAACACTCAGACTTCCTCTGAAACACACACACACACAAAGCAGAAAACACACGAAGTGAAATATGCAAGTATGCGGGCATGATCTGAGTGACTGCTAATTTCATGCTTGGATTTGCCGCTCGCCTGCGATGTTGGAGGCGTGTGTTTGCATGGTGATAGCGGCCCGGCTCGGTATCAGCTGGCTTCAGTGTAGAGCCATGCTGCCCCGTCTCACACCGCAGCCAAAGCAGGACGCTCTCCAGCGCTCTAATTACACCTGAGCTAATTCAATCTGACAGCACCGAGCCGCATGGAAATCAGCCTTCTTTCCCCCACCGTTCCAGCCTGCTACATTACAGTAGAGTTTTTACATCTGACCAAAGACTGATGAGCAGGAAGGGCATCCTACCAATTATTTTTGAAAGAAATAGTATGCAGAATGCACACAGTGCACAATATGCAAAAAATAAAAATAAAAAGATCTGAGAATATGACTGAATTCATTTGACAGAATATGCAGCAGTATACAGAATACAGCAGATAATATTATATCCCACAATGCAATGCGTTCAACTTGACTTTCCATTTCCAGTTTCATCAATAATGAAATAAAAACAATATCAACTTTGTGAACACTTTTTTGACTATTACTTGATTGGACGCCAAAACAGATCTACAAACAAAATAGAATAATAAATTTAAGTTAGAATGAAACCCAAAATTCAATATATGAAACAAATATGCCCCAATATTCCTGTGTTTGTCTTATATTTCTACACGAGCAAGCGAGCTGTTTTCCCACAACACAAAAACTAAGATGCATCATATAGACTATGCATGCTTAATTACATTCCCGAACAGAAATATCTTTCTCCGGTTTCTCTGTGTGAATGTCAGATTTGGATTCCTCCTTCTAAACATCGGCACAACATCAAACAAACAGCTGTAGCAGCCTGACACCGTATCACATGCCCGATCACCTCAGTGGCATAACATCTCAGTCTTCCTCCTGGGCTCTTCCCAGGGGTAGATGGGCCAGAGAGATCAGAGAGAACAGGAGAAAGGGACAAAGAAAGAGAGGGTTCAAAAAGGGTGTGGGCCAAGAAGTGTCTCAGGACCTAAATGAGAATATCTACTGCAACTCCAGGCTAATGTTTAATTTCACATGAATAATTAACAACAGGTTCAAAAGCAATCAGTCGAGCAGTATCTTTTCAAATTGTACAACTTTGTACCTAAGGGTCCATATCTTACAGTATCTTAAAGGCCAATAATAGTACTTGAAAGTGTATCCACTGGTACCATAGACTGAATTAAAACATGGACGTAGTGTCCGTGACGTCACCCGTAGACTCCTGAAGAACATTTTTGAAGCTCAAAGTGTGCAGAGCGGACCGTCACCATCTTGGCAGCGCGTCACCGCGCGACTCTCCCGGACAATCAAAAATGGGCAAAAAATGCAGGAGCTGGTTGCTGAAGCCACGCCCACCTAGCACGACAGCGGCAATCCACCTGTCACTCAAGTGGCCACGCCCTTAATTCAAATTAATTCTTAATTTAATTCAAACTAATGAGTTATAAAAACAAATTCACCCCCCTAACAGTTGTCATGAAAAGCAAAATTAACTATATAGACCAAAATTATTTTTTGCACCAGACTATAAAAATGTTTTTTTTATGCTGTAAAGTTGGCCATTTTAACATGGGGAGTCTATGGGATTAACTCCCTTTTGCAGCCAGCCTCAAGCGGCCAGCCGATGAATTACAGTTTTAGTCACTTCCTTATTGGCTTCACGAGAGAGAGAAGTAGGTTGCCGCTCGATTGGTACCTATAATGTACATAAGTGTACCTTTTAAAAAAGGTACCGCCCCAGTGACAGCGTGAAAATTCGGTCAGTATGTTTCTGGACCTGTAAACATTGCAGGACAGTTGCTGTCTATGGAGGGTCAAAGCTCTCAGATTCCATCAAAAAGTGTTTCTGAAGATGAAAGAAGGTCTCACGGGTTTGGAACGACATGAGTGTGAGTAATTAAGGACTTCGGTAAAATAGTCCATGTGACATCAGCGTTGTTTACATTCAGCAGAAAGGGCGCTCATGGATGAACATGAACAACGCTGATTACATTAATTACGTTCTGGGGTCCCCTCCACAATCGCAGAAGACGGTAACTCAGGGAGAATATATATATTTGATATCATATTGAGACTTTTGTCAGCAGACTTTACAGATCTGAGCAGAAATGCTCGGGAGAAAATCTGAGAAGCAGCAGATCTGCACAGAAGTCTCCGTTAGTTCATTTAATCTCATTTCTGTCTGTAAGACAAATTTCTGACAAATCCCTGATATAAACAGAAAGCACAACTAATAATTATGCTTTACAGTATTCCCGTATCCTGGGAGCGCTCTGCGCAATCACTAAGGTAATTAAAGAACTTAAAGGCTGTCATTTGATATCAACAGCTTTGCAGACTCAACCCTGAAAGCACTTTGAGTTATGAACTTTTAAGCGGAGTTCGCCAAAGATGCTCACACAAACTTCAGCTATCACCTATTAGTGCCCCGGATTTGTGCCATTAGCGATTTTCCGCTCCGCATTTAAAAGCGTTGCCATCACATTTGCTGCGGAGGTGCTGAAGTTAAAATTAGACCGTCGAGCTCTCTAATCCCAACAAACAGCGTTTACTGTGGCACCACAAGAAAACATATCTGGCTTTTCAAATAACTCATTTATTAAGCTTCGATTAGATTAGGTTTAGAGTAGACACTGATTGAAAAACTGCATCCAACAAGCAAACCGTTCTGAGCTCCTCTGCACTTCTGTTTATATATTTCTGTCTCTTCAACTTTAGTAAGTGAAATTTCAGCCACATGACATGACCTTGCTGTGAGGAACAGCTCCACAAACGTCCAGACCAAGTAACATATGAACTCTTACCAGTCACTGAGGGAAGATATTCTTCACTTCCACAACTAGCTAAACGAGAAGGTGCTCTGAGGCATTTATCAGTCCTTTCACTGAGCCAACAACACGATGGAAATATTCAACAAGAGTCCCTCTCCTAATAATACCACAGAATATTCTTTGATTTATGAAATAAAATAGTATAAGGATGAGCAGAGAGAGGAGGGTGGCCAATGACTGATATATTTGATATCACACTACTTATTTAAAGATAGTAAAAACATATGCATAACTAACTTAATTTATCTGTTTTAAATGTAGAACTTGATAAAAAAGAAACATTTATTTACATGACAACTGCAATGAATTCATAGAAAAGCAAACGTTAAATTTCCGTCAAATAACTATGAAATGGTTATTTAAATACGTTTAAGCACACGTGTTTAAACTCGAGAGAAAGCAATGTAATTGTTGTGGGAAAAACACAAAAATAATTTTTTTCGATGTTTCTCTTCTCCGCCATGTTTAAAGTTTTATGGCCCGCCCAACTTATAAACTCGTTCATTAAAATGATCTCAGAGTTTTCCAGTTGTAAATACAACTTGAGAGGCCGAATATGTCCCATTTTTTGACTGGAAAACTCATTTTTATGATCATTTTGATGAACTGTTGCTCTGTGCGCTCATGTGCTGGTGTGTTCTGTGATGTCAAAATAAAAGTCCTCGTCCAACACATTGGCCAAACTGATCTCTCTCTCTCTCTCTCTCTCTCTTTGTGTTTCTCTCTCTCTCTCTCTCGATGTCAAGTATATATAAAAAATAAATAAATAAATAAAAGTGAAAATAAGTCGCATGCAATCTCAAAATAAAAAACTGTTTCCAACACATCATCCAACCTTTTTTTTCAATAATAATAATACAAAAAATTCCCAAATATCAGGATATTTATCAGTAATGTTTGAATAAAACAATCAAGTACTCTCTAAAATTAACATGGTCCGCTTCCAACACATTGGTGAAACACGTTTTTGCTGATGTCAATCATTTTAAAAACTCAAATATCAGCCAATTTATTTGCCCAGGAGATCAATCAACCACTATTTTTATGACAATAAATAAGAGTGAAAAAAGGGTGTAAAAAAGAGTGCAGAAACACTTTATGCATAAAACAGAGGGATTACAAAGCTAAATAAGCTGAAGCTAAAGAAATTAAATTGGTTGTTTAATGTTTAATTTACTATACGACACCCTTGTTGTCTGATTCCACTGCCGATTTGACATTGTTCAAGTGTAATCTTGATCTACAGTTTTGACTACTCTACTTGCTTATTAACGACATAGAAAACAGACACCCAAGGGCGTTACCAAGATGGCCGCCAAGTACAATGACATGCCTTCTAAGCATAAGGACAAGCTCTTTAACAAATCTTCAGAGCAAACTCTCTAATTGAGCCGTCTTTTTGTTCCCATTGAAAACCAAGCACCAGTTTGTGCATCTGACAACAGTTATTGATTTAACATCATTGAACTCTAAAGGCTCAATGAAGGTGAGGAGAATAAAAGTGGCGTGTTCCCCTAGAGCCGCTGGACCTCACTGATAGGACATCTAGCACAGCAGGGGCATCAATGATTAAGGCTCGTCAAATAAACATCTCGCTTATCTTGTTTTTGCCATTGATTCTGTCGGCCTCTTTTAGAGCCACTGATCCCAGAAGCAGCCTACAGATGCACTTTAAGGACGGTCTTTTGTACATTTGTCTTATAGTGCTATTTGGTTTGGTTGTATTTTGTGTTGGTTTAGTGACACGCTGAGCCAATATATGTACAATTATACATTTTATACATATGTACCATTACACTCTTTGATCAAAAAACATTTAAACTGACTGTAAAGACATTTATGGTGTTAGAAATGATTGTATTGTAATGTACTTTTTATTCATCAAATAATCCGGTAAACAACTATTTCCATAAAAATATGAAGCAGCAACACTGATAATATTAATAAATGTTTCTTGAGCAGTAAGTTGTCATATTAGACTGATTTCTGAAGGATCATGTGACACTGAAGACTGGAGTAATGATACTGAAATATAATTTTTTTTATTTAATTTGAAAATATTACTGTTTTTACTGTACTTCTGATCAAATGAATAGTGAACATTAGAGACTCAAAAACAATTTTATGTTTCAAAAAACATAAAAAATCAGCCCTTATAATTTTGAAAGGTAGCATAATTTTAATATAATTATAGATTATATATATATATATATATATATATATATATATATATATATATATATATATATATATATATATATATATATATATATATTTATTTATTTTTTTTATTTTTTTTTTTATTGTCTGTGTGTGATTTTTTATGGTTTTAGTAAATGTAACTATTTATTGATATTTTATTGGTGTTTTTTCCTTCTGCATTTGCACCTTTTTTACAGCAATAAACCACTCAAGACTGTGCATTACAATCATTTTACCACAGTCACATCTTACCTTTATTGTAATGCACAGCCTCTTGTGGCTTGTTGCTTTAGACAAGAATAAGGCATTATAATGAGCGAGTTGTGAAACTGTTGTGTGTAACAAACAGTAGCTGCATTCCTAAACAGTTGGGACGTCTCCCAGCGTTCCTGGAGAAGGGTGAGACAGGCGCGTGGCGTTCCCCTCCTCCTCCTGCGGGCTAGTGAGCCACAGCACTTCATAGCTCATTAGTGCTGAACAGATGCTGGGGAGAAAGTTGGCACGCAATAAGCCCTCTCTTCATATTGCACTGATCTGTGAGAGATAGCTCGCGACTGAGGGATGCCTCACGCTGACAGTTGGCAGACGAAGTTAATCAAAATGGATTAAAAAAAGAATAAAGGAGAGGCAACAAATCTGACATCCTCGATAGGGTATAATAATGAAATAAATTATCATATTCTGACAGCACTAAGTTAGCGCCCCGACAACCACGAATAACAGGCTCCAAATAAATCATTGATGCATTGGGAACAATTAAAGCTAAAGAAAGACTACTAAGAAACTAGCAACAAAACGTCATTAGCAGTTACACCAAAAACACGGAAACAGAAACATAACATTCAGAAGCATATACAGTGGTCATAAACAGATTTGAACACTTAAGCTGCACTAAAAACATGCCAATATCATTGAAATAGATATCATACTATCAATATCTGCACATAAATGATGCTAGAGGGAACTCTTCTTCCTTTTTTGCATTGTGTGTAAAAAATATTTTTTTTGGAGTATATATATCATATTTAATAACTGTATATTATATGCATTTAACATGATATATATATTTTAACTTTTGTAACTTTTTTTTTTCGAGATGAAGACTGACATTAAAGACAACACACTTAATTGAATGTACAGTTTGGCCGTCATTAGACAAAAACATCCAAAGATAGCACAAAAATCTAGTTTTTGAGAGAGTTGTGTAATATATGCATCTATTCTGGGTAACACTGTGTATACAAACATTCACACACACACACACACACACACACACACACACACACACACCATAATGTCAAATTCTGTGAATAAGTAATTATAAAAAATAAAAAAGTGCTCAGTACATCTACAGCCTCTTTTAGTATCTTTTTTCCCTCAGAAAAAAAAAATACAGTCACAAAAGCTGTCACATTTTCAAAATCTACACATTTGCACCTTATTCATGCCTACAGCTGCAAATTAGTACTATAAATGTCCATATTACTATCTAAAGTGTGCTTATGAGTCCTAAAAATGGTACGTTCCTAAATGTCCCTTTTGAAAGGTTACTGTCCCGCAGTGACAGCTGCTGTGCCTTCTTCTCAACAGTGTGAGGACCAACAGCAATTATTAGCTTTTAATAGGACAGTAGGACAGTACACATGTCCTCAACATAACAATGAGTTACGTTTCAGTTTATGACAAAAACATCTGGTAGACCTCAATAGCAACTCGGACCATTCTTGCTGTCATTTACATGGCAGTCCCGCCTGACACCCACCAACAATTTGTCCAAATTTACACAGCGATGGGTGTTGAGAATGAACAGCTGGTAGCAGCCTGTGCTGGAGATGCTGAGCTGATAGCACTGACATCTACACTCCCACCAAGACACCTCGGCTATCCAATCTCCCTTACCATCAACATCTTATTACAATAAAGCCCTAGACCCCAGCCGAGGGGGGAGGGACGCATGGGAAAGGAAAAAAAGATGACCTGAAATGCCCTTTTTATCTCTCCATAAGGAGAGAGACTGATCCTTCAATGGGGCTAAAATACTGGGAGAAGAGAAAATACATAATTTATCACCATATTATCGGAATATCCAGGCGGGCTAATAAAGAGACTGTTCCTTGTCTTATCATGTGAAGTGGAGGATGGGGGAGGGATTATCAGGCTGGAGCAGACTGCCGGCCTGGAATTCTAATGGTAATAATGGGGTCTCTGATGGTATATCTTCCCCAGCTTATCAAGCCCATTATCTGCCCTTATCGCCACAGTCATCGGGGCAAATTAATGGAGCTCTTTCAGTGCTCTCGCTTTATCTGCCTCGCAGAGGGCACGCCAGAGAATGGAATAGGCAAAATATGAAAATCCAGGGTGAATCGCCAGGGTTCAGATAACAGGGCAAACTCTGTTCAATTGGGAACAAAATGTAAAAAGAGAAAGGAGCGTCTCTAGCCATAACAACCTCTTTGTCCTTTGCTATGAAGCAGGTGGCTGGTGAAGCTGAGCTCTTTACAGGTGCTCTAGCCCACAGTCATTTCAAGAAGTCTCCGCTGTGTGCTAATGTTTCAGATCACTCCAGAAATATGTGGGACACGTCTGCAGATTGAGATATCACTACAACCGCCTGCTGTATAATGCAGACCTTGAAAAGCAGAAAACAGACGTGATGAGAGCTGATATGCCCGGACTGCTAAGCAGACAGTTTCATCACTACAGAAACTCCAGCGCAATATGCCGAGACTGAAAATAAATAAGGTGCTCTGGAGAGCTGCCTTGTGCTACATTTCAGTAACACTTGAAATTTCTCACGGTGTGGACCAAAGCACTTTCTCTGTATGATGCACCAACAGATACACTTGCAGATGTCTTTCAATGTATGCATTATTAAAAAAAAAAAAAAAAAAAGTTTTACTATTTTCAATGGTTAAATGTTATTTGTATTATTTCTAGCTTATATATATATATATATAATTAGTTAACTACAATTAATTATAATGGATGCACTGGATTAAAAGTCGCCAAACCCATAATGCACATGCTTCTACTTCATTCAAACAATGCAGCCGTTCATTCAAACACATCGAGAGTTTCCAAAGATCTCAATTCTGTTTTTATAGGCTATATGAAATAAAAGAAGAAGAACAATTAATCACAATTCTGATAAAGGCATCAAACTATAAAAGATCAACGAGCCTTTGAAATTTCTGATCCACATCGGACTGATCGACAATCGATATCAAAAATTTAACTGAAACATCAACTTCAGCTGAACCTTTAGAAACTACGGAACTGCTATAAAACAACCTGTCCTGTCATCCCAAAGAATGCACGAGTTAAACCCGCGATGGTAAACTCACGTTTGAATTGCTTGGGGTTGCTCTGCTTCCTCCGGGACATTCCTGCTCCGCGCGCTGGACTCACTCGAGATTACAAAATGAAACCGCGATGCATCCAAACCCAGATAAACGCGCTGTCTGTAAGCCCCGGGTGCAGTCTGAGTCCAGTCAGGGGTCGCTGGTCTGGTCGTGGAGAGGGTTAAGTTGCACACTGACAGCGCAGAGGAGCGCGTCTTCGGCTTTTGTTGCAGGAGGTTTGAGCGCAGCGGTGCGCCGTAGAGCTGCAGCACTCACACACTGACTCACACTGTCCACACACATCCACTGCACTCTAGATTTCACCAGCTGTTTTCTCTGTCCCCTCGGGATGTCCAGCTCTGCTGAAATATATGTAACTTCCCAGATTAGTAGAAGTTGGCTTGTGCACGAATGCAGTCTTGCCCTCTTAATTACAACCAGTGTTTATTGTTTTATTTATCATAGTAGCAGGAAAAATTAAATACAGAACAACACAGTGTAAAAGTTTAAATGAAACGGATTTACATTTACTCAATAAAGAGGCTGTGTGCAAAATTGCATACTTCCATACTTAGTGTAAAGAGCATATGCATGGCTTGAGCAGTGGTCATCTGAGTCCACACTTGCCAAAGACTGCTGTCATAGACTCATCTGTGGGGTCCTGCAAAGCCTATTTGGTACAGGACAGGAAAACTAGGATTTGTGCAACCCTATAACCTACAATAGGCTGTGTAAGAATGAACAGCAGCCATCACGTTTGTCATGTCCCTGTTTATCAGATTACAAAAGAAATAAAACAATTTTACATAAAATATGAACATTTTTTTTTCCTGAGCTGATTTCTTGCTAGATTAAACATGCATGTTGCACTATTACACACAAATAGGCTGTTTGCAGTGTTTTCTGCACAGCATACAAACAGTGTTCAAGTATCCCATTCTAAATGCATCACTATTTGCACCTGATTTTGATGCATTCTGATTCAGAAAGGGGTAAAAAAAGAAATACCTCCGGAACTGTTAATGAATGTGACTTCAGTTAATTTATTTGATATTCTGTATTAGTTGCACTCTGCTTTTTTAAATATATTGTGCCCTACACTCTCCAAAATCCTCCAATAGTGAGTTTTCACAGCAGTGCCACAGAAAAACCATTTTTGGTTCCACAAAGAACCATTCAGCCAACAGTTCTTAAAATAATCTTTAATATTACATACTGTATATCACTTTTGGTGGTACCATTTCAAAAGGTACAAATAAGTACCATTAAGATACTTATACCCTTCAGGTAAAATATATATACACTATACATGCACCCAAATGTGTACCTTTTGAAAGAGTACTCTCCCAGTGACAGCTTTTGTACCCTTTTTCTGAGAATGTCTGACTTTTATATTCCTGTTGTATTGTAAAACACTTTTGCTGCTTTTGAGGTGGGATACGGTTAAGGTTAGGGACAGGTTTGGTGGTAAGGTTAAGTTATATGTAACTACAGAAATTAACCACTGTTGTACTTATAATGTAAAAACATTTATGTACACAATAAGTGTGCATTGTATTAATTAATTTAAATGTAAGTACATAGTTAAAGACCATTCAATAAAAAAATGAATATATTTGAGTCCATCATTGCCAATAAGGATCCTTTATTTTTAAGAGTGTAAAGTGTTCTATATACACAAACACGCTGAATTCCTCCATAGCCAGAAGACACATTTCTTAAAAACCAAATGGCAGAAAAGTCTGTAAGTCTGTCACCAAAAACAGCCCCAGTCTTGTTTGTAATTTGATGCATTTTCAGACTATAGATGCAGAGATTTAGCAGGATGGGAATCATGTCTTCAATCTAAAGGATTTGCACCTTTCTTTTATGGGAGATATCAATAGAGAATTGAGTTCCATTGAGACGCGGGAGCGAGCGTGACAAGGGCGGGGGCGCGCCGCAGATGGATTAATTATGAGCGAGCATAGAAAGCAGGCTTATCATCACTTAGCACAGGAGACAGGCTCACACGATCACAGAGCACGGATAAGACGGGAACAATGCGATGCTACCTCACAACCCATCGCCTTACTTTTTTATAATTAAAAACTAACATGCAATTATGCCGTATCTTGCTCAACCGAGAGGGCGATGTAAATAACTGTGCTGTAAAATGATGGCAGGGAAAGACAGTCTATATAAAACACAGAGGACGCAGTGACCTCTGTGAAGCAGAAGATACAGAACGGGTGAAAGTGCATCACAGCCTCTTCACTCCTAAAACTAAAGCTTCTTTAGTGCCTCTTTCAATAGGCTTCTGTCAAGAATCCTCAGTCACTCTATAGATTGTTTTGTGTTGCTATACTGTTCTTTAGATGGTCGTTTTATTCTTCAGATCAAACCATTTCTGGATTATTTAGAGCATAAAAAAAGTTTCCTTTGTATAACTGAAAACTGTTCTCTTATGGTATCAGGCTTTAAAACACTTAAATATGCTTAAACTTTTATTTTGAAAACACATTTGCATTGTGTTTAAAAAATATTTGTGTTCTTTTTGATTAATTTTAAGTGTAATTGTTATTCAATATTACATTTAATGTTAATACATTTTAAACATACTCAACTTCATCATTACAAATAAGTGATATATTTTAACACATAACTGTAAAAAAAATACTGTGATTTTAACAGTAAAAAACTGTGAAAATGCTACAGTACAATCCTGTTAAATGGATAACGGTAATTTCCTGTAAAACCCAGAATTCTCTGCATTGCATTTAAAATTTTGTTTAAATTTGATGTCTTTTTTTTTACATTTTTCTTCTTATTTTTATGTTTATTAGGGTCTTATGTTACATATAATGTCGTTCAATTAATGTTTATTACGTATTTCAGTTTAATGAGTCTCACCATGATGGTGTTTAGTGCTTGTGTGAATGATACTGTGCACCTTCTGTGTATTTTATTATTTAAGAGCTGTTTGTGATGGGCTTTGTTTCATCACGTGAGTTTCTCATCACCACCTGCTTTTAATGATTATCAGTCTATTACAAAAGTACAAAACAGATTTCAGTACTTCAATACGTGGGTATATTAACATCATATCAGTTAAATTATGGTATTAAACTGTAAATTTAAGGTAAAACGGTGTTACCATATTTTTTACGGTATAATACTGGCAACCACAGCTGCCGGTTTTTTACCATATATTTTACAGATTTTTTTTGAATAGAAATGACATTAAAGAATATTCAGATTTCTTGTAAATGCTTGCCATTCAACAGTTCACTTTAACCATATTTCAGAAGTATCATAAAGATGCGAGATCATAAAGAGGTCCCATAATAAATTGCAATTAACACACAATTAAGTGTCCAAAGACAATACATCCATTCACAATTATGTCCATATTTTAGTATGCCATTTCACAATTATGTATATATTAAAGTATGCTATTTCTCTAAGAAGTTCTCTTTTTAAGGATACTTAATTTTCACTTCTGGAATGTCTTGCTCTCAAGAAACTTCAGCAAAACACTTCCTGTTTTGCATATTTCAGCGCCATGACAGTTCAGCTCCACCTTTATTTATCAAAAGCTACAACAGATTCATTATTAAGCAGTCCAATGAGACTTTAAAGCTGGAGGTGAGTCTCAAGCTGAAGCCCTCTATTTTCAACAGCAAGCCAGATCTGTTAACCTTCATTATATTCAGGGATGTATGAGCAGGTATAAACTTATACTTCCTTTCGGCATCGTCTACAAGAGTTGAAGTGCTTGAACTTGAACTCTACGATGCATTAATTATTCAAAATGGTATATTTGTAAGATTTTGAAAGTGTAGAAATAGAGGCGTTTGGTGCTTCACCGCTTTCACTATACATATAAGGAGAACATAAGGGTTAAAATGCAATAATTCATGACGTTTTGGATGTAACATCATGTCCTAAATGGTTAAAATGGCTCTTAGCTACCCAACAAACGAGTCTGAGATCTTTCTCCAGGAACTACAGAGGCAGGGACAGTTCTGGCTTCTGTCATACGGTTTTGCCGCGTTCATCTCCATGCTTTTTTTCCCATCTCTCTGAGAAGATTGACTCGAGCAGGCATAATTCATCCAGTTACTTTATCTGTCTTGTCTGAAGCCCTCAACTCCTTGCACCTGCCTTCCATCACCTTCACATTTCTGAAGACCATTAAAAGGATATCTGATAGAATTATAGTGTGAAATGGGGTAGGGTGAAGCCTGCGTAATGGGTTTTGCATATGTTTTCGCCTCTGGCGTGAGATATATTTGAAGTTCATTTTTAGTTCATTTGATAAAATAAATTGGCAAAACATCATCCCCGCCAACCTTTTACCCACCTGTGTGCTATCCATAAAGAGAAAAAATACATCTAAAATGGCCAAATCTGGCTAAAATAACTCAACTCCTGCAAGTGTGCTCTACCTCCCCCTAAAAAACAAAGCAGAAGATTATATTTACAGTAAGGCGAGCACATTTAGTTTGATGTATTTGTCTCTATTGCTCCAACATTGTCTGCGAGGGATATTTGGTAGACAATGTTATCCTTTCCTTCAAATTGAAGGCATATTATGTGAACATATGGGTCTTTGGTGATAAGCAGTGAATGGCAAAAGCTGCTTCCTTCTACCTCTGATGTTTACTTCTGTGGTCTTACCACATTTACTCAGTGCAGGGGGTGTAGGGAAACTGTAAAGGCTTGTTTCAATTAAACAGGAAACAGATGCGCCGGCAGAAGGTGGATGTTGGGAAACCGACGCGGAGAGGAAGAGGAAGAGGAAGCGCGACCGGTCCTGACAGGTGACGTCCAGTCAGGTGATGTCAAAGTTATCTTTAAAAACAAATGAAATTGTCATTACACGGTTCGTAGCGACGCGGATGTCGACGGGGCCTGCGAATCTCTCCCCTCCCCACGGGAGCGCCCGGTCCGCTTGTGTTTGCTGGATTAATAACTTCATTTAAAGGCTCCAGGCGAGAGGAAAGTTAACAGGGACAGTGGCTCAGGTTTTGCACACCCTCAACGAGCCATGAAATTACTGCATGCCCCCTGAAAACGCCTGCTGATGGAAAGGGAAGTAGCAAGTCCTTGGGGCCCTAAATCAGTGGCTGTCACACATGTACATGCCACACACAAACACACACACACACACTGTGGTCCTATCGCACATCGCTGATTCATGAGGAGAAAAAATAAAAAGAGTTGGTTGTTGCAATCTTGGATACTAAAAACGCTGCATGCTCTGAATCATTTTTGAAGTGAATATTATGTTTTGGTAAAGAACGATCACGAATCACATCTCTTTAATATTTCAGCTGTTTCCCCTTGACAACAGAGAGATCCGAAGGAGATCAGATGAAGATCTCATTTTCACCAACTAAAAAAAAAAAAAAGTCTCCAAAAGTCAAACATTCCTCATACAGTAAATATATATTTATATAATTTAATGGCAATTCAAGACTAAATGATCTGAGCTGTGCTAACAACGTGCATTTTATAGCATTTAAACTAGAAGTTTGGGGTTGATAAGATTTATAAATGCTTTTGAAAGAAGTCTTTTATTGTCACCAAGGGTGCATTTATTTAATTTAAAATACGGCAAAAACAGTAATAATGTGAAATATTATTACAAATTCAAATTACTGTTTTCTATTGTGATGTCTTTTAAAATTTAATTTATTCTGGTGATCAAAGCTGAATTTTTTGTATAATTACTGCAGTCTTCAGTGTCACATGATCTTTAGAAATCATAATAATATGCTGAATTGTTGCTCAAGAAACATTCATTATTAATATTAATGTTGAAAAAAAAAAGTTGTGCTGCTTCATAGTTTTGTGGAAAACCTTTTTTTTTTCAGGATGATTTTATTAATAGTTATATATTAATCTTTTGTAACATTATAAATGTTTTTACTTTCAATTTCAATTAAACTGGGTTTATCTCTCATTCCAGATAAAGCAGATAAAGAGGGCATCTGAATTATGAAAGAACCACATTTGATCAATATATTTTTGAACCCTTCTGATCAGTTTCTCCTGTGTTTAAATTGAAATCAGGACTTCTGGGATAGTCTCTTGCCTCTCAGATTCATCAGAGTCATCTCATGTTTCATTCATGACTGATTCATATTAGGTAATGAAAGACCTTTAATATAGGCTACATTAGTATACACTTCTGAGCTTTAACATGTGTCTGTGTTGTGCAAATGCCGCATGCATCTCCTGGATGTATAAACGCACGGTCCTATTTCGACTGAAAGGCTCACACTAAATGAGATTTTACTGACTGACCACAGAGAGAGTGAAGCGTCGGGCTCGTCATTATTGAGACATCACTTTAACAGCCTTTTGATAATTGTTATATTTCACTAGCTGCTAATGAGAATTAATTAATTGTGCGAATGCTACTCCAGAAAAGCATTATTAACACTCGCTTCAGGTCAAATCCAGAGGGGTTTCTGTGTGTCTGTAAATGAGAGCTTAATTAATTTAGGCCCTGCCTTAAGAATTGATATGAATTGTTAACACTGTATGTGGCCTCATTAATATGCGTCCCATTGGGGGTGGACTGCTAATCATCACACATACTAACAACCTGACAGAGTGTGTGTGTGTGTGTGTGTGTGTGTGTGTGTGTGTGTGTGTGTGTGTGTGTGTGTGTGCGGCCGGCCCTTGCACAGCCACGCTGACATTAGGTAATTAATCATTAAGAGAACAACAGTTGCACAGATAAATTCAGCCCCTGCCACGCCGCGCTGGAATATAGTCTTACACATCTTTAAACTCAGAGTCTATATAGGGAGACATTTAAACAGCACTTTTAATGTTTACATAACTAGTTTTACATATAGGGAAAATAATATAGTACAAAGAATTATCTTTAAAGTACCTAAATATATCTATTATAAATGCAAAAACATTCAAAAATGTAAAGTAAACTAAATATATGCATAAACAATTCAATTCAAGTTTATTTGTATAGCGCTTTTTACGATACAAATAATAATAAAAATGGTTAATGCATCAGCTAGCAATGAGCAATATCTTTGTTACCTTTGATAAAAATACAGCATGAAGATTAATAAAAGTCATTTTCATTGTTAGTTCATGTTAACTATAATGGTAATATTAACAAATTAATCATTATCGTAAGGTTTTACCAAATTTTATATCAAATACTCTGCATGCAAATACAATTAAATGTATGCATTTGGTTAAATAAAATCTCAGATTGGTCTTACGTGATTTAATTCTCAGTATTATATACTGTGATTTGAATAGGGATGACATAAAAACTAAATATTGGGAATTTAAGGTTAAATAATTCCACTCACATATAGATGTGAGTGGAATTCTACTTCATAAATTATTAAATAACATCTCCAATGTTTATAATAAATAATGCATTAATAAAAGAGATGTGTGCACAACTTTTTTAAATTAAGAAAATAAGCCATGGTAAATAATCTTTTAACTTTAAGAAAAACTGTTTATTTCGATGATTTAGATTATTATAATAAACCAAATTACGAAAGTATATATTGTCAATTTTATCTTAATGCTGTCTTCAAGAAGGAAAAGACAGAGGACGCCTTGAACAAAACTGAAAAAGATTTCAAGCACTTGCATGTTTATTAAAACTGGTTTCCCATGCAGGCGGTTTACACTATAAATCTGTTCATCAAAAATGAAGCTTACATAGATTGTTTCCTGACTTCCTCCATTTGTCATTGACATTTTCAGCTCAGATGAACTTTGGCCCATTATCGTTTCCAGTGAGACAGGTGCAGCTTAATGAACGCTCCCACTGTTTAATTAGCTCCCTGCGGGACAGCAGACAGGATTATCAAATGAACAACTCCATAATTACTATCCGTCAAACGCTCACTTCCTCTCTCTGAGAACATCCTCTCCTAGCGCTGCCACCGCAGTAGCATCCAGTGCATGGAAGCAGCGATGGGGGCAAGAAGAGTTGTCACGGGGGGGCGAGGAGGGTCCAGAGTCCTTCACAGAAGTGACCTGCTTCCTCATATAACACCCAGCACCTGATCATTAGGGGTTTGAGAATGGCACGCCACCATTACCATCCCAATATGCAGAAGGCAACATGTCAATTAGCTGCTGAGAGCTTTGAACTGAAGGCAGAGCATCAGTGTAGCGCTGGTAATTAACTTAAACAGTAATTAGGCTTCTGTCAGAGATTGCCGTGTCATAACAAAAGATAAAGACAGCTGTTAGCGACGAGGAGACAAAAGAGTGTCATCTACATATACCAGGATCTCTAATAGAGTCATGAAACATCCATCATTGTGTTGCTTCATGGTCTGTATCATACAATGAATATCTTTATTTCCCGTTTGTTTTTACTGCAATTTCAACTCTGATCATCCGACTCATTCTATTGCTCTCAAATAGCAGATTTTTAAACACTTGTTTCATTGCAGCAAAATATGAACTCGAAGGGCATTTATTTAAAAGAAAGAAAGATTGCGCAAGCACAATTTTTTCACATAAATAACTTTAAAATAAATGTATATTCTGTTCAAAATTAAAAAAATAGTTAATGTGATGAACTACACTTGGTTAAAAATAAAATACATTTTTATGAAAATATACTAATAATATTCTTAAGTGAAGACTGAATGTAATGTTTTTGGAGACTTAACTGCGTTATTTACAATTAACCTAAAAAATATATTTAGTTTAAATTTATATTAAATGCAATAAGTCTTTAGAGAGTTTTTTGACACACTTAAGTAGTCAAGTACATCTTTATATGTGATTTCATAATTCTTTTGTCTTTAAAATATGGGAAAACGTTTTAGTATACTAAAACATACTTTGTCATTTCTGAACATTTTATGTCACGTATGCCAATAATCACACATTTGTAATGATGAAGCTTTACAAAAAGTTGTGAAAAACTGAAGCGAGAGAGGAGAAAAGAAAAGAAAACAGCGATCAATCAGAGCTACGATCAATCAAAAGATTATTAAAACATTGAGTTAAAATGTACTTAGCAGTAAAACGTTTAATTTGACATTCTCACAAACAGCACTTTGTAAACATGCATGCAAATAAATTAAGGCTATTGTAAGTGTGGCTTTACCGTTTTTTTGTTGTTGTTGTTGTTGTTGTTGTTTTTTTTGTTGTTGTTGTTTTTTTATCATTTAAACCCTGACAAATTATTTTCATGCGTGAGAAGTGTCCTTGTACTGTATTTCTTTAACGTGGATCCACTCTGTTAGATCTTTTGCTATAACTAATGCAGTTCAGTTCATTATCAAAACCTTTTACTTACTTCTAGCAATTTTGTTGCTAAATTTAGCAACTTTTCAGACTACACTATCAACATTTTATTTTTTATTTTATTTGGCAACTTTTAGCAACTTTTGAGAAGTGACTCAAATGATAAAAAGACAGATTTTTCTATCTACACTCTCAGAAAGAAAGGTACAAAACTGTACCTTTTAAGGTACAAGTGGCCGTCGCTGGGGTGGTACCCTGAAGGGTACAATTTTGTACCTCTAGTCAGAGGTACAAAATTGTACCTTCCATCTTTGTACCATTTAAGGGGCAATTTTGTACCCCAAGGAACAATTTTGCAAAGAAGGCAAAAAAAAAAAGTATACCTTATTAAAAGCATCCTCAGGATACGGTCTAACCATTTTGATTATTTTGGTGTCTGTGTGCATGCATAAATAAATAAATACCTTGGCTAACAAATAGACAATTTTATTTAGAAATGTTCTTTTAAAAAGATTTCATTACATCTCACAACAGCAAGCATGTCAAGAAAAAACTAGCTATTCAATAAAAAATTCAGAAAAACTCAAACAAGTAAAACAGCCTTATTACACAGGCTACATCAAGAACTGCACATTTTGACGTTTGCAGCAGTTTGTCTTCAGCAAGTGTATCTTGTGTTAATAAATAACTTGTCATCAACGTGGTACGTGTCTAATGCCTGGTAATCAACCTCTTCACCTGGCAAGAGGACAGTCCATTCATTCTCACATTTCACACAGTATGAATAAAAATGACGACAAAAAGAAACCGGAATAAAAAGCTTGCCACACAATAACCAGTCTGTGTCTATGTTAAGAATGTACTTAATCTGAAAAAACAGTGGAACAGCTTCTGCATGCAGATGACCCACAGTAAACACATCTTTTACACAGTATTTGACATCATTAAGCACTACTTCTGTTACTCGTTGAAGTTCTTTGCCTTCAAAATTTACATGGCTGTACTTCTTATTTGCTTTCACTGAATGCTGTAGAGCCACAGGCAAAGATCAAAATGGTGTGCTCACACAACATCCAGCAACTCTCTCATATTCGCCCAACATATTAACAGAAGACAATTCCCAACATTGTCTGTGTTGATGTCGATTACTTAAAGTGGATGAAATGTTAACAAAATTTCTACACGTGCTGGCAACCTGTTTAAAATATTGATGTTTTCCTTCAAATCTTAAACACCATAAAGAACGCAAAGATTTGCCTGGCAGATTTCGATCCCATCAACTTTGATGACTGCAGTGACTCTTCTTGTAAACACAGTTTTCCAGTCAGTGGTCTCCTGTACTTGAACAGTAGGATATGGTGAGGATGGTTCACTCTAAATGACAAAGCACAAAACAGATTCTGTATCAGTAAAATTTTCTCAGCAGTTGACTTAACTGATGGAGAGAAAAATTGACATGCATAAAGACTAAGATAATTAATATTCACTCATTTGCATTTTGCCAAAATACAGTTTAAGGATTGCAGAGAAATGTAAAACTATATACGCACCTCTCCAAGCACAATGAAATGTTCAAGTTTCTCTCTGAACAAGGCTGGCAACATGAGAAGTGCTGCTTTAAAATCAATTCCTGGAACATAAAATGTGATACACAAACAAATATGTAAAAATCTATCAAAAGGCAAGAATTTAATAGGCTTAATAAAGTGCTAAATAGAGTTTAGGACCAAGATGGTCTTCACAGAGAGATTCTTCTCTAGCTTCTTTGTGCAGCTTTGCTAGAGGGGATTTCCCTTGAGCGAGCCGTAGCACGCTTGATGTAATGTGTCCAAAATGTTCTCGAAAATGGCGGCTCAGTTGAACACATTTATACAGGAAACCAATTTCTTGATAAAGCTGCAGTTAATTGAAAGACAAGCATAAGTAAATCAGAGAATTGTATACAGTTTTAGTGTGTTACATGTTAATGAGATTTTGTAATTTCATAATTATAATTTGCACACTAACCCCTGATGGACTCTTCAAGAATGGATATTTGTTGACGACATCTTCAACAGTCATACCAATAGTAATCTCCTGCCGCCTCCAGGCAAAGGTCCTCCTCATTCGATCTTCAACAATGTGAGTCTCTGGCTGTGTCCTTCTATATTGGTCCTGCAGGACTTTCACATGTCCCTCTATTGATGTAGCATCCTCTCCAACAGCATTAATCTCCTTGTGCATAGACAAAAACAAAACAGATAGAATTTTATTTCTAGAGATGCACCGAAATTTCTGTGCTGAAAATTATTGGCCAAAAATGCCATTTTCATTTTTTGGCCAAAAGAGAAAATGGCCAAAAATATGAGCTGAACATGTACACAGGTTTCACTCTCTGTCTAGCTGCTGTCACCGAACAGTGTGATGCTCCACTCAATATTTTGCTCCATAAAAATGTATTCCACTTGTGTATCGCTCCAACGAAATAACACGCTGACAGGAAATTTCTGTGCATCTAGAATTTTCTGTTTTGGCCAAGAACTTTTATTTTGGTGCATTCCTAGTTATTTCTAATTTTGGGCCGGAGAATAATGAAAATTTTAGCATTTTGTCACTTAAAGGGTTAGTTCTCCCAAAAATGAAAATTATGTCATTAATGACTCACCCTCATGTCGTTCCAAACCTGTAAGACCTCCTTTTATCTTCGGAACACAGTTTAAGATATTTTAGATTTAGTCCGAGAGCTCTCAGTCCCTCCATTGAAGCTGTGTGTACGGTATACTGTCCATGTTCAGAAAGGTGAGAAAAACATCATCAAAGTAGTCCATGTGACATCAGAGGGTCAGTTAGAATTTTTTGAAGCATCGAAAATACATTTTGGTTCAAAAATAACAAAAATTACGACTTTATTCAGCATTGTCTTCTCTTCCGGGTCCGTTGTGAGCGCGTTCACGACGCTGTTGACTTGTTTTCTTGTGCACCCAGTAACAAAGAAAACATGTCAGCAGCGTCATAACGTCAACTGTCACAGCAGTCAGTCGCACTCACAACGGACCCGAAAGAACAGAGAATCCTGAATAAAGATGTATTGGACCAAAATGTATTTTCGATGTTTCAGAATATTCTAACTGACCCTCTGATGTCACATGGACTACTTTGATGATGTTTTTCTTACCTTTCTGGACATGGACAGTATACCGTACACACAGCTTCAATGGAGGGACTGAGAGCTCTCGGACTAAATCTGAAATATCTTAAACTGTGTTCTGAAGATGAACTAAGGTCTCACGGGTTTGGAACGACATGAGGGTGAGTCATTAATGACATAATTTTCATTTTTCGTTGAACTAACCCTTTAATTTGAGAACAATACACTGGTAACAAGTGTAAAAATATTAATATTATAAAAATATGCTCTCACCAAAGGCCTTGTAATTTCTTTGCAACTGCTTTCTTCAGGTTGCAGAGACTTTTTTGAATGACCAAACTTCTGTTTAAGTCTTTTCACTTCTTCAACTTCAGCCAAAGGTGTCCGCTCAAATTTACTTCGGAACTTCAAAAAATGCAGGGAAAGCTGTTGATGGGCTGATATTACTATTGGCAAAAGAGAAAGTAATATTTAGACATTGCAGAGTTGCAGGTATACATAAAATAGCACAAATACGGTAAAGTAACTGTTTCAATACTGAAAAGACAAATAATTACATTAACAAACAAAAACACTAACTTCAGAATTTTATCAAGTTTTATTTAAAATATGTGCCATACCCATTACTTGATCATCTTAGTTGTCAATTCATACACTGTGGTAACCCAATAAATAATTATATAGTAAACATAAATGGTGATGCACCAAAAATGCTGGGCACACTGGGCTGAGACTGTACACTCTCCATGTAAAAGCTTCTGTTATCTTATCTGCTCAAGTTGTATTTTCTGTTGATATTTTTGACAAAGAAAATGGCAGAAATTTTAGAGCACCTCTAATACATTGTTGCAGATCCAAGAAATTAATAAACTAAGCACTAGTAAAAGTACAGCAAAGCAAAATGTAGAAGCATGCATGGGAAATAACCTAGCTACTTTTAAGATTTGCTTTAAGAATAGCTCTCTGAAACAAATTAAATATTATTAAACAGCAATTACCTTGCTCCAGCTCTTGACTGGCTTTCTACAGGCACAGGTTCAAGAGTTAATGTCACTGTCTCCTTCATCTCCTTCATCAATCTTTCATCATTTCGATGAAATTTTGCTTGTTTTTTAAATGATCCCTCAAAGAGGAATGAAATCATTGACTCAGTCAGTCCGATGTCAACAGTCTCTCCATCCACATCATTGTCTATAACATAAAAAAGAAGTATCATTTAATTACCCATCAAACTGAAGCATGTACTAAACCAGTGTTTTTGAAGCTTTTCCTATTAACATTAATTGGATAAGAAATCAAATACACTGTTGGATAAAATATATTGATATTCTATATATTAAGTATGAGTAAAAACACAATGCATTAGTCTCCAACCCTGCTCCTGGAGAGCTACTGTCCTGCAGATTTCAGCTCCAACCCCAATCAAACACACCTGAAGCAGCTAATCAAGGTGTTCAGGGCTACTTGATAATTACAGACAGGTTTGTTGGAGCAGGGCTGGAACTGAAGTCTGCAGGACGGTAGCTCTCCAGGAGCAGGGTTGGAGATCCCTGCATTAGTGTTCAGCGCTTAATCCATGATGTTCACGTTCCCTCATTTGGGATATGAATAAAAAGACTGCAGAAAAATAAAATCTCTCCGTGAACACACGTTACCGAAAAAAACATTTTAAAAGTGAGAGAGACACCTCCCCCGCTTACAAACATCTTAAATTAACGTTACTGTCATGTTTGTAACGAATAAATATTCGCTCAGATGCTGTCCTTTTACTTAATTAATCACTTGCTTTGCTGTATCTAACGTTACACAAAATGTTTGTGTGATAAGGAGTGCGTTGGGCAACTCTCCTGCTGCCCATTACAAAATGTTGTCATACTCGCAAAGGCGGGAAAATTTGCCTCAAAATGTAAAACGTCAATCACTAAGTAGCTACCGTACAAATGGTAATATTGCAAATATATTCCGTAGTGGCCATAGTTATTATTATTTAAGCAACAAGGTATGAGAGGCGGATAAAAAAAAGATCACGGATATCACCGGGAAAATCCTCAAGTACACACTTCAAACTTTTAAAAAATGTAACAGCATAACGTTACTCACCTCCTCTCCTCTTCAGTGACTTCGATACCAAATTGTATTAACGTAGACTAACCATGTTCCGTACACTTTTCGCTATTCACCGCACGCCAGTGACCACTCCTCCGTTGTAAAAAGACATACAAGCATGCTTGTGTGCTCATTCTCCGGGGGAATACCTATTACACAGTCTACACTTTGATTGATGTCTTTAGGACCAATAGTTTTTGAGAAAACTGGGGAAAAGTACCACCTCCGCAAGTGTACGGAAGATGATAGGGGTTAACGGTGTTCCGTACAGGCTTATAACGATGTTCCGTACAGCGCTTATTACTTGATTTTATCGGCGAAAATGGACATTTAACCTATCAAAAGTGAGCTGTTTATTTATTTTAACTGCAAGAAAACATAATTCCAATAAATATCAAAGATTATTACCTTTTTATTTGATCAAAATACAAGTTAATGGCTGCTTTAATAAAGGGCGCATGCGAGTTAGGCATGATTGTGTCGTGATATTAATTATGACATGTGAGTTAAGCATGAACTATGTGAAAGGTTAGAGAACATAATTTCCTTATCTTTCTGAAGATGCAGAAAACGAGAAGGGCACTGATTAATAAAAAAAAAAAAGGTTAACCAATGTGAAAACTTCATAAAGTAAGAGATCTCTGCCGCCAGTCTCAGGTGAGGGTGACTAAGTGGTTATCGCCCGCAATCGATGCTTAAACACTCCCATTTCAAAGCATTTATTCAACAAAAAGTAATATATTTAACAATTTGTGATAACATAATATTCATTTAATAAAGGCTGTAGTACTGTGAGAAACATGAGTGGAATAGAAATGTACATTTTCGCTGCTCAAGTTGTCTTCCTCCCAAGCTGAAGTTTTGAAGTAAATCTTCCCCACTGTCCATTTTCAAGCGCGGTGGGCGCAACGAGCAAACTTACTCAAATATTACTGAAACAAACAGCGGATTGGTCTCTGTTTAGATCGGGAGTGAAAGAGAGAAACATAAGGATGACACAGATATATAGTTTATGTACGAACTGTAATTATTTATTCTGCAATCGGCGCTAAAACGTCACCTGTACGGAACATCGTTTTGTACGGAACATGGTTAGTCTACGTTAACTCCTTTATTAATTTAGCTGTAGACATTCTAGTCAGCTCCATCCTGCAGGCCAACGAACGTTAACTTACACCAGCCAGTCTGACGCAAGCATTTTTAGCGGGCTAGAGCAGGGGAACATCAAGTTCAACAAAATTAACCGAACACTGCGTCCCACGTGTATAAATAAGATTATATAACATTATTCCGCATTTACCTGAGAAATATTAACTCCAAAACAGACTCCGCGTTGAAAACCGTGCGAGGTTCCGTCAGAGCACGTCCGCATCAATCGCCTAAACTGAACGGCTCAAGCCAAGCGAGGGAAATTTTCTTAAAGAGACATCAACGGTAACGTCTGCATGAGCACGTTTTGAATATAATTACTTGAGTATAATTAAATCTTGCCATTCCGCATTGTCCTTATTCCAAATGTCATTCAGCGTCTTAAAAATGTAATAATTCAAAGGTCAAAATTTAAAAGTTTTAAATTAATAAAAATAAATTTAATAAAAAAAGCTTTTCTGACTACTATAATATTACAACAACAACAACAACAACAAAACCTTAACAGTTATTCAAAAGATTTAATTTAATAATTTCATTAGCTTTATTTTTTTTATTATTATTATATCTTATATCTATCTCATTTTACAGGTGGGGGACAAGTACACTGTTTGAAAATGTATTTTTTACATTTAAAGAAATGTAATATGTATTGATGCTATCATGAGTTGAGGCACATTAAAGTAATAAACAAAAAAAAAACAAAAAAAGAAAAACACATAGGCCTACTCTAATTGAGGCTAAACTTTAAAAAAAATATATATATATATATAAGTAATTCCAAGGTACAAAAATGTACCTTTCACATCTGTATCCCAAAAGTTGTACCTTTATAACTCATTTTGGGACCATAATTGTACCCATAAGGACCTACTGTGTACCTTTAAAGGTACCATTATATTTTTTGTTCCCCTAGGAACAAAATTGTACCTCCACAGTACCTTTTTTTCTGACAGTGTAAATTAAACTAAATGTGGAAAGCAAAGAGTCCTAGCAGGACACACATCATGTGTAATAAGTTCCCTGCTATTTTCAATTGTTGAGTTTAATAATAATAATCTAATAATTGTTCATTTATGATACACCTTGTTAGCAGATTGTACCTGTGAGTGTTGATCAGTTAGTGCACTTAGAAAAATATCCATTTTCCGTTGTAACCTTTAACTCAAAAACACAAAATTTAATGCGTATTAATTTAAAATTCAGGTAAAAACCTATGGGGAAAACAATATAGAAAATGTTATCTTGTTAACATACAGTAGTAGATTGTGCTCTATGTTGCATATTTGTCTTAGAGTGTAGCATACTAACTTACTAACTAACTAATACACTGCTTCAAACTATAATTGTTCAGAATGTATAGTTTTACTAGTTGACTAGCTAATAAAAAATCTCAAATTGTTTCTAAAATGTGTAAATGTTAAATTGCATTTAAAAATACAGTTTTTTTAATGCTTGCACACTTTTTCTAAATTAACATATATAACATATATGTTTAGCTTTGATTCGATGTAGTGACACAATACTGTGCTGAGATAACGTAATGACCTACTTGCAAAATGACATCATAACGCCATTATCAACTCTAAGCAACTAATCACCCTTCCTTTAGCAACTTCCCCTGAAAACCTTGGGAGGAACAAAGCTCAGTTGGGAGGGCAATGAAATTCATTCATTTGTATGTTTTTATTTTTGGGTCACTGTATAAATACTTAACTGAACATTACTCAATCTTGTGTGTATGTGTGTGTGTGCTCTTGTTTTTGTGACATATCAGGACACAACTTTGTACAATGGCAAGGTGCAAACATATAGCTATCCAGAGTGTGCAACATAGCAATAGTCAAAAACAAAACAAAAATAAAATAAAAAAAACTTATGGAAATAAATCAAATTTATTTACAATATACAAACAAATGTATGTTTGGTTATGCAAATGTCCAGGCCCAAAAATACAGGTGTAATTCAATCTCTCTATACAACCCTTTTCTCTTTTCCTCCACCTGGATTTGCGCATCTTCTCAGTTAACAATGGCTCTGTGTAAGTGAAATCACGCACCTGATGGAATTTACCGCTGAATAGAGAACCGTCTTTATTGACGAGATGCGCATTTACGATCGGCCGATCGTGATCGGAGAAGCCCTACTATATAAGGATGGTATATTTTTGCCGGCATTTAGTTTGTATGTGTATCGGTGGAAAATGTTTTTAGTGTGCACATGCCCATGCTCAATCCCTTTACAATAAAAGTCCTAGGTCACAGTCAGTCACAGTCACCCTTTCACACTGCACGTTGGACCCCGCATATTGCCGGAACATTGCCGGGTCGCCTTCTGTGTGAAAGCAAACACGTCCCGGGATTGATTCCGGCATTGAACCCGGGTTGGGGACCTAGTAACATTGCCGGGTTCAACCCGGGACGAGCGCTGTGTGAACAAAAGCCAGATCTAATGCCGTGTCGAAGTGATGACGCGCGACTCTTTTACCAGCTGTTTTGAAGGAAGATCAACGTTTGCGACTTGCATATGTGCAAACTTCAATGAAGCAGAGATCAGTTAGGTCCTCATTTTCCGCGCTGACGCAGAGATCGTTCGCCAGCTTCAGTGAAAGTATAACGTGCCTTTTCGACTCGTACATTACACGTCACGCCCTGTTGTCACGTGTCGTTACGGGATCTTTACGGGTTGTGTGTGAAAGCACGCACATATAACGGGTCATCACTGGCAGTGACCCAGGAACAATTGCCGGAACACTTTACCCGTGTATTTGCCGGAATGGCAGTGTGAAAGGGGCTTATGACACCGGTATTACAAGGAGATGGTGACTTATGAGGACATAACCCATGTTCCCATTTTTCAAAATGCTTATAAGCCGTACAGAATGAGTTTTTTGGGGAAAGTAAAAATGCACAAAGTTTCCTGTGAGGTGTAGGATTGGTGCAGGGTCATATAATATACAGTTTGTATAGTATAAATACCAGTACGACTATGAGATGTCCCCACTTTTCACAAAAACAAACGTGTGTGTGTGTGTGTGTATTTATATATTTCTTTTTTTTTTTTTTTTGCAATGACAGCATTGCAACGAGACATGAAGAGACTTTAAGAAAGAAAAAAACAACACATTGAATGTGTCCTCTTAATTTTAACACTCGCCCCTCCCCAGATCAGTTTGTTCGTTGGTTTTGTAATTAAAAGGCCTCGAGGTATAAGAAAGCATGTGGCTCATTGTGGTTTTGCCCTTTTTCAGTATGGCTGTGTCTTGTAGGAGATAAACGCTGAGAAGGAAAATATGAGAGTAGCTAATCTTCAAATCCGTGGCATGCGGCGAGGTGACTGTGATAGAGGGAAGGGCTGCCGTCGATCGGGGAGCTGATGAAATGGAGGGGAAGCAGATGGGGGAATCTCACAGTGTGAGGTGAAGAGAGGCCGCTCTTTCAAATCAGCAGCAAAGAGAAACATGAGCAGACACAGAAAAACATGCAGAACACTTCATCAGCAGCTGCTCATAACCCAAACACCACTGGACCATCAGTCTCTCCATCTGCAGCTCATGGACAGCATCTGTCACAGGCTGTTAACAACAACAGTTCACAAGAATCCACTTGCTATGGAGGTCTGATGGCACTGCATTGGAATGGATGATAAATCTGTAAGGCTTCAATATTATATGAGAATTGAAAAATACAAAACTTACAATAACATGCCCACCTCAAAAGGACAATTTGTACAAATTCAGAGCTCGAACATCAGACATGTTTGGCTTCACACTTTTTATGCTTTGAAACACTGCAACCCTCAGGAATGTCTTGTTCCACAAACATTTATTGTAAGTTCAAATGCAATTAATTGCAATTTTTTATTTTTTCTGGTTGGTTAGTCGTTTTGTTCAATGCTATCTCACTATCTCACTTTTTAGTAAATTGGTACTAGTAATCAAGAGTTGTCTATAAATCTTAACCTGTTTGAACGCAGAAATATTTCACAGAAAATTGAGCTTTTCGGTTTATTTGGTCCTTGTAAAAGTGTAGAAATTAAATCAAATAATTTTTTTTGCCCATGCAAAAGCCACTGCCATGATGCTAGAGTGTTGGGTAAAAACATTGTTAAAACCCACTGAAATAAAGTCCCAAAGTATGGTTTTGGAGATCTGCTACACTGTTACACCAGATCAAGTACCGAGGTATATGAAATACATATAACACTGCACATATTACATATATAAAATAACCCCATATATAACATAAATCATCTCTTAACAGATCTATACAGGTGGAGCTGGGGAAGGTGGAGGTTTTCTGAAGTGTGCTGCAATGTGCTACAGCAAGCGGTAGATGAGTATTTCAGCTTATTGGCTGCTGATGTGAGAAGAAACCAATCAGCTGCACCATGTGATGATTGCAGACTGCATTAGCATCTGGCCTGCCCCATCTAGTTTCATGACAGAATTTTGTATTAATTCAATATTACAGGTTTTAATATTATGGTAACTTTTTAATGGCATGTTAGCTAACACATTCATCTCCTTTGATCATGTTAGTTTATCGAAATCATCTGCTGAAGTTTATTGCAGATGTAGATATTTACATATATTTGTATAACTACGGCTGCAGACACACAGTCAGCCTGCTTTGAATGTTCACAGATCGGCTTTGGCCATTCCAGTATGGTGGACAGCTTACATATAGTTGTAACGTTCGGCCCTATGAGTCGATTTAGAAAGATGAGACGGACAACAATGTTAAAAGTGAAAATCAAATATGTATTTACAATATCCTCAGGAGGTGTAAAACAACACCCTAGAAATCCTAGGCTGTTAAAAGCCTTTCAGATCCATACCATTAAAAGTGAATGTGAGAAGTGTCCACTGGTATATATACAATACTAAAAGACTGGTAATCCAATAAAGTGAGATTCTGAAAAGGTAAATCCTCAATCCAGCCTTTGACTTTAATATATATTGAGCAGGTTAAAACACAGTGTCACATAGTAGCCCATTCAACAGACACAAACTAACAAGTCACCTATATAAATCATTGAGGAGTGTTGCTAGAGTTTATTTTTTTATTTTTATAAATGTTGCTATGTGGTTGCTTGGATGTTACTGGGTTATTTATAATCAACATGGCTGCCAAAAAGCAGACCTCTTTAAATGGAAGTCAATGAAGACAGTCAATAAACTGCTTTTGTGTTGTAACAGTTCACTATATAATGCATTACATTCATAAAATAAACTATACCTTGCTTTTAATCTTTCACATGTAAGCCATGACACAATATTCTAGTAAAACTTTGTTAGGGTTTCCTTTGCTATTCTGCTTTTATTAGATTATGATTCATTTACTTTAAAGGACAGGTCACCCAAAAATAAAAATTCTGTCATCATTTACTCATTCTCATGTCGTTCCAAACCTGCATGAGTTTCATTTTTCTGTTGAACACAGGAGATATTTTAAAGATCGCTGGGAACCATATAGTCACTGACTTCCATAAAACATCATGAGGTTAAATAAATAATGACTTTAATTTTGGGGTGAGTAGTCCTTTAAAGGGGTCATCAAATGCAAAATTCACTTTTAAATGTAGCTTGAACATAAATGTGTGTTGGCCGTGTTTGTACGCATCCACCCTATAATGATAAAAAATCCACCAAGGTTTTTTGTTTTTTTCTTCATCCATAGATATTATATCCCATTTCTTAAATCAAGCCTTTTTCAGTTTCTCGGCAGTGTGATGTCACACAAACCCAGGCCACTCCCACAACCTTTGATTGACACTAGGGTCTTACCTTAGACCTGCTCTGAGTGACTGTGATCAGTCCACCATTGTTTCACCGCTGGAGCAGGAGTAGATCGAGGTGTTCTGTTGTTGGATGTAATAATCACATAGCAGTCGTCATTTACTCCCGACATCTGAGTCGCTGAAGACGCAATGGATTAGCTTTGTTTTTGAAGGGAATGTGCCCCTGATCTACATAAATGAGTCTGTTTGCTCAATTAATTTGTGATCTAGCTTCACCTCTGGGAAAAGTGAGTAAAAGGTTATTTTATGAATCTTTGCAATTCGCCTTTCCTAATAATGCGCTAGTTAACAAGTTCTGCAGCTAAAGTAATCAGTTTCATTAGAATGGCTCAGAGGGGCGGGGTCAGCAGAGCTCATTAGCATTTAAAGTGACATGCAATAAAACAGCTAGCTGTTAACAGAGCTGTTTTTGAGAGGGATAAAAAGGGTGTTGTTACACTACCATTGAGAAATTTTAACCAAAGTATTTTATAGACTTTTCATTAAGATCCTAATAATCATATCAACTTGCGGAAAATGGGCATCCAATGACCCCTTTAAGTCAATAAGATTTTTTGCCAATTTTAATATCAATAAAGTCACACTAGCAAATTTCATAGCATAAAAATGTAATTGTCTATGGTCAATAGTGTTGTGATGTATAAAGTGTAGCTCACACAGAAATACTTTCAAACCAGCTTTCTGTTGGTCAACATGGAGAATTCACATGATCCACTTGAACCTGGAGTGAAATCTGTGTTTGCACCTCTTCTCAGCAAACCACATCATCCAAGATATCATTCACATACATGGCATAAATGTCAATGACAAATTAGGCAATCAAGTTTAAAGCTTAACATTAGGGCAAATCACTAATTCCAGTTTGACCAGTATAGTGGTGCTTGCTCTAATAAGCCCAAATAATAAGACAGGAAACTCTTTAAAATGCAAACTCCTTGATACTGATGAAGTCTTGGCTAAAGAATGACATCAGACTAAACAAAGGTTCATTAATGGCAGGCTTGCGATGCGCTTCCTCCTTATCAAGTTAAGCCTGGCAAGAGGACTGATAAGAGACTAATGCAAATTCACTGATAAGAACTGAGTGCAAATATTTATGATGTACCTTCAGAACGACGCGTACGTGAACCAAAAACAAGAGCTTTCTTTGTGTGGTCTTGAGAGGCGAGCAGAAGAGAAGTTTAGTGGATGCTCTTTCCCTGCAGCCACTTTGTGTTTTGTGTGTGCATGCTTTCTGTGTCCTAAGCCGCTCATTTAAGGAGGGTAATTAGTTACTGTAATTACAGTGATGTCATTGGCTTAATTGTTTTTGAAAGTGACTGTATGCCTGTAAGAAAAGATTGCTGGGCCCTTTACAGGATTTGAGTTGGAAAACGTTCACTTCAACACCAAAGTCGTGTTTTTGTGGGATCGACTAAACAAGCTTTCTCTTAAGGAGAGATATGCATGAGAGAATCGGTTCATTTAGACTTATTAGCAAGCGGAATGTGTGTTCTTGGATTAGAAACATAAAATAGACCAAGGTTTGAAGGAATTAAGTGTTTTGAGCATTAAAAGTCTGCCGAGGCGAGAGCGAGTCAGTGGCTCACTGCTCCAGCGCTACAACAGACAACATAACATCATTTAACCTTTACAACGCTCGTATTGATTTGTTTTGTGTTTATCAGGCCTGCAATCAGAGCTCGCAGCTGGCTCTGATGGTGGGTGATTGGGTTAATTGAACGGTTGCGAGAAGACAAAGAGATCCACCGTCTTAGGGTTGCCAAGTCTGGGGTTTTACTACAGAATTGGGATACTTTTACCCAACTTGTTTTTGAAGTGTGCAAGTTCAAGTGATCTCTCTGAAACGCAAGAGGGAAAACTACTTAAAAAAACATGATTGGGCTAGTTTTGATTAGCAAGTAGGCTGGTTTTGTTTCAAAGACCCTGACCATCTTAGCCTAGCCTCTGAGAGAAGGTGAAGAAAGTTAGCAGTAGCGGTTAGCAAAGTACATCCATTGTAACAAAGCATGACTGTTTGGTCGCTTATCCAACATTTTATTTATTCCATACGATTTAACCAAAGTGGTTACAATATAGCAAAAGTGATTCAAACAAAACCCTACATCTGTTTTCCCTCTCCAGGAAACTTCCTCCAGGACAAAATTGGGAAGGTGCGTTTTAATTAAATCCCTTTTGCAAATAACGACTGACCATTATAAATCATTTGGTATCACATGTTTTACTATTTTACTCTTCTCTCTGTGGTGAGCGGAGTGAAAGGCCTTTTCAGGTCTAGATAAGTGTTAATAAATTACCCATGTTTCCCCGTTAATGGCTGTCAGCCTGCCTTGGAGAGATATCATTGTGTGTCATGAATATTTTGATGTTGTGATTAGATCAAAAACGCGGTGAATTCCTAAACAGCTCGACGCGGCGCCGCTGATCAGAAATGGCTATTTCACCCAAACAGATTATAGTGCTTGCATATCTGCAGATAGGGAATAATTAAATGAACCCAGGCCTGTATTCCGCTGTAATAGCCGTGCTACTTTAGCCTATCCCTGTGATCTGGAGACTGCAGGAATACGCACGTGTTTCTGAGACTCAATGCACCTTGGCAGCTGAGATAATGACTATTCTGATGCATAAGCAATTTGTATTTACTGGAGGAGGGGAGAAAGAGGAAAAAACACAATTCTCATCCCTGTGAGACATTGATTAGATACTTGCAGCCATTTGTGTATGGTTTCGTTGCCTGTCCTCATTATTTGTGGAAGATTATCATCGCGCAGCATGCGTGCACACCACTTGATGTTTTAATTGACAGGCACGACAAAGAAAGAAGTGAGCCGGGGATCTGAACAGCACTGCAAGACTATTTTTGTGCATTTATACTGAAATATCACATTTGCACCATACTATGCTCACTATTTCAGGTTGCCAAATAGAGAAAGATAACATAAGATCTTTTTTGTGTCTCTAAATAGCAATAAAATAAAGTTAAAATCAAACTGAAACTTTTGATGTAGTGTCATGGGCTTTTTTCCAGAGAAAAACACCTCAGTAATCTCATATGTCTCCTCTAAAGTTTTGAAAGAGATCTCAACAATTTGCCAAGATGCTAAATCCTGTAATCAAAAGTCTAAATGGCATAAAGATATCAATATGAACTCTGTGCAAACCGCATTTATTTTTTGTAGCTCAGTTTAACAATTGCTTTATCTGCAACTGTGGCATTGAACCAATTTTACATAAGGCTTTTATGGCTCATATATGAGATAACTGAGCCAACGTGGAATTTGGTGAAGTTGCTGGAATCTATACAACCAAAAAGTAAGATGAAATTTGAATAGTTTGTAAATCTGAATCATTGAGATGTTTATAACAGACTACTTACATAAAATGCATGATTATCAGTTGCCAATTTATATCTCCCAATAATATGTCTTGATATTTAAATACTAAATTCCTTAAAGGCCTTCAAAATTTGCATATAATGACATCTCCAATAATTTTCCTAAACTTTGAGAGTACTACAACCTCAGAGCAGTCAAATCACAAATTAGATTTCTTCAGTATCTCAGTCGTTTGTCGTAATCAGCAATGAGGTGAAATACACTGATATTTTTGCTTGGGCTAAATCTCCCGCCTCCCACAGTCTCAAGAAATTGTAGAAGAAACATCTGAGACGAAGATGCTTAAAAACATCTGAGCAATAAAAAATTAAATCCTCTGGGTTAATGCAAACACGCAAACTTTAAGAGATTAAGAAGTGTCTTGTAAATGATTCAACTTTCTAAAGAAACTTATTTTTAATTGTTAATTACTTTGCCCATATGCCACTCATATGCATTCACTTTAATCCATATGGTATGTGCTTTATAAACAAATATGGGAGTTATTCTGTACAGTCTACGATGGGCTGATCCACTCTGAGCAACAGAAGACAACAACAGCAAACTTCTAATTGTGCATGTGTGGAAAGAAACCAGTAATCTGTGCAGATGGCTGTCAAAATTGATGAATACCTCAAAAGAGACGCGTCAGTCGAGATTGGCACTACAGTATGAGACCACAATGCGGTGCCCCGCTCACTTTGTATGCTATTTCCCGCTGAAAATGAGGAAGGAGAAGTTGGAAAACATCTGGAAAAGCAAATCCCAAATGGCATCGTACGAGATTCTGCACTTGTCAGTCATCAGCCGTGATGGCGCTCTCTGGGTTGACAAGCTTTCATCAGAGAGGACGCTGTTTATCGCTTCAGCAAACTGACGCGTGGCAGCTGTGTACTGACTGCTCAAGGCACTCTGGGCCATTCGTGCCGGGACACTGAGCTGTTACTTTGCACAAATGGAGTTAATTTAAGGATATGGGGGCTAATTTAATTAGCACTGTTTACTGAGGCAAGCATTGCAGCTTCTATTGCTCATAGTTAGCATAGCATTAGCATCTCGCGCTGTTTACGAATGATGCCTCAAATCAAGTAACTTAGTTTGGAGCTTTTCTAAGATGTCAAACACACGGCTTTGTATGAAGGGCAATAAAACAGGCAGGAAAATCCCAAAACATCAACTTTTACGTGAGAACAGGTCATTGGTAACGTGAATGAGCGAGATTTCTGGTTGCTTCAAGTTATTTTACCTGTACTAAAACAACCCAGTCTTGTAATAGTTTTATTTTAGGTAACATTTTATTAAATAGTTTTCTCGTTTAGTGCGGCTAATGAATCGGAAATTTCACACATTCAAAGAAAATACTGTAATATTAAATACTGTAAATATCTTACTTTCGTGTTTCAAAATAAGTTGGATAAAACACTCACAATGCCCTGGCAGCGATCCAACCGGGTCACGGGTTTACATTATAAAAACGTTGTAGGAACATTGTTTTGAAATAGTTTCTAAAACGCTGAAATCGTCGCGATTATTTACTATTTAAAGGTAACAAAAATGTTTCCACTAACTTCCTTTTACCCAAAATATGACGTCATCTGAATGTTTATGTTTTAATATTCCAAGAAAAATTATCAGTTTTCTTGTCATGATTATAACGTTATTCAAGTACAAATTATATCATAAGGACGCTTTGAGAATATTGTTCTCTCAACATCATGTGAACGTAGGCTATATCAAGTATTAATAAAATTATTAGGCAGACATTAACAACATTTTGTCTTAACTGTTTAAAAACATTAGTGAAAGCTGTAAGGCCGTTCCCTGTTAGCTGGGGGAATAAAAAGCATATAGCATTGATGAAGTAATGATCTGAAGTTTTCTTCAGGAAATGTGAAAAATGAAGTAGGCTATTATTGCAAGTGTTATGTGTAGAGAAGAACAGCTTGTTACTCTGTCAAGTGTAGACTTGTAATGTGTGATACCGATAATTCTCTGCGAGTATCTTGAGCTGTAAATTCAGACAGATGGTTCACACAGAGTTCAGGGTCACTTGCTGATGTTTAATGTATCTTTCTCTTCTTCTAAGTCGTTCGTTCCCTTCCTCCCTCTCTATTTCTGCTTACCGTCTTATTGTATGGCAGCAGGGTTACTATTTTTAACCTTCCTCTAAAGACCCTTCATCTGAGCACTGAGATATGACTGGGGTGACATTTTATGGAGTCAACAGTCCCTTATCGAGGGCTGTGTCTTAAGCTTTTCTCTCCAGGGTTTACCAGCACTGAACCGCTCTGATCGCACCGCTGATCTTAACACAGGAAGACACTGATATGTAGAGTTCTGAGCCACTTACTCACATCCAACTTTCAGGGTGACACATGCTCGTTTTGCAAAAAGAAAAGTGTTGGAAATAATGAGGGATTATGACCATGCAACTCTATGGGAACATTTAATGTCATTTTTTTGCAAATGGTATCAACTGGAGTCTTCTCCTAAAAGTGCTTCTGTGAATCTTCTCTTATTAATGTCAGTTAATTCTAGTAATAATTTATATGTAGTTTTATCTATAAATATTAAATGCCCAAATACTGAGCTGTAAGGTATTATTACAATATAAATATTACTATTATTTCGAACTCTAAAAGTTTTATCTCTACTAAAAGGGCAGGTTTTTGTTCACTTCGGTGACATTCGAAGGTATATGTCTTGTTAATGAATGCATTCTGATGTTTGTTCATTTGTGAATGGACCAGCTTGCTGATGTTTTGATTCTTGACCGATTTAGTGATATGCTAAATGTCTTTCAAAGAAGATCTTGGTGGTATTTTGGAACAAGCCTGCTGGATGTGTTTGAAAAGCATTTCTAGCATTTATCGAGTAACACTGAAAAGGTCCTTGTTGATTTGAAAGTGATATGTGAAAATATCATGTCTCCTTTGGAAAGCTGTCAAGGTGTCTCTAAGATTGTGTTTATCAGACGTGTCTTTGCTTTTAGTAAAGAAACTGGTTGGATGTTGGAGGAACATTTTTAGACAATAATGAAGAGATGTCAACAATCAGTGGAGGGATGCTCTTCACTACAGCAGAGGGAAGAAACGGACAGCACAGCAAGGCTGACATCTAGTGAGCAAAAGACACACGAGCCTACAATTTAGAGAGAGGACTGGACAAAAGAAGGCCTTGTCTTGACTTTGGCATATTTTGGCACACCGAATAGCAAAAATTTGATACTCCCTCAAAATTTAAAAATAGTATGTTCCTGAAACAGGACATACTAGATCATTTTATTTCACATCTGGCAGATATTTTATAGAAAGTCCCTTCTTTTCTGTTAAAACATATACTGATCTTATTTTTTGAGTCTAATAGTACAGCTAACATTCAAATTAATTGTTTGAATATCATCATCTGTTATATTTTTAACAGAAACCCCAAAGTAACATGATGGGGGAGAAAATGAGAAGGGAGTGAAAAGTGTATTTTAATGACTTTGTGTTCATTTATGAAACATTATGCTCTCTGACAAAAAGCTTTGTGAGAAGCAAAACTGGTTATTGTAAAATTAGGTCGGAGGCTAAACTAGCGAAAGCAAAGTTTCTAGTGGGAACACAGCAACACAAATGTAATTTTGCCTCACATCAAATTTGTCATATATATATATATATATATATATATATATATATATATATATATATATATATATATATATATATATATCAAAGTAATTCAATTACATTTATTTGAAATACAAAATGCTATTTTGTATTTAAATACAGTAGTTTCAAAATACATAGTAATACTTTTTGCCAGTGAAACTCTTTATTCGACTGCTGATTGCCTGTATCAGCAAGTATACAAAAATACTAAAAACAAACAAGAAAAAATGACTAAGATAAAAAGTATTTAAATACAAAATACATTTGACTTTTTCCGAAGGTATTTAAAATACAAAATACAAAATAGTATTTCAAATACTGCCCATCCCTGATAGTCTATTAAGGAAGCTGATACCTTTTGACAACAATTTACGTACAGGTTATTACAAATTCCTGCAAAGGGAATTGCTGCTGTTACACTTACAGTTTAGTGTTGAACTCGTCTCTGGCTTTTAAGGACACTGTTTGTGTGTGTTTTACAGGATCTCGCGAGCTAACAACAAAAGCGCTAGCACAGCCAGCTAACGTTAGTGAAACACCGGTGTCTTTAGTCGTTTTATTTGGAAACCTATCAGTGATGGACATCGGAAAGAGTTTAGCTGTACATGTTATTACAAATTCCTGCAAGGGGAATTGCTGCTGTTACTCTTACAGGACAATCACATCCTTGTGTAGACTACTGACCAAACATTTAATTCAAATAATCACTTAATCTTTCATTTTTGGCCACCTTTCTACTATATGATGACACAGCCTTTATAATTTCTTCAACAAAAAAAGCACGTTGACATCAACCCCTACACAAATATACCATGGTTTTATCATAGTAAAACTGCTTAATTTCCTATGCATGATTTCTGAATGCTTGAGAAAATAAATTAGAGTCATAATAAAAAGATATAGACAATGTCGAGAGCTACAATTGTCATTTGTAAATAATACAATTTATCCATTTATTTATTTATTTTATTTACATTTTATCAAAATTCTATTTTCACCCCTATAATAGGTACTTTTTGTTCTTGTGGTTGTTGTTGTTGTTGTTTTCATCATATTTGAGGAAGGGGGGCACAACAATACAATCCTGCTTAGGGCATGCATTTGGCCTGGGTCACTATGAACATTATACACAGTGTACTTGAAAAGCAATTGATTTATGGAGCTAGAAAATTAAATGATACAAAAAAAAAAAAAAAAAAAAAAAAAAAAGATATATACTCCAACAGCTTTTGGACACAGAGAACATAAAATCCGAAACCATCTGTTTGCTTCCTAACGGATTTAACCCCGTGGTTGGACACAACATCTGTCACCCAGCGAGGGGCACGTGGGCCGTTTGAATAGAGACAGATGTTGGTTTTTCAAGCCCTGATGTCTGAGCTCATCAATCCTGGGGCGTTTGAATGCAGTGACCCCTCTGACTGTAATGACAGTGAGACCCCACGGTCACAGCCTGTGTTCAACAGAACCAGTGTATGTCTCTGTTATAATACACCCGTTGCACTGTTTCACAGGAGTCCTGGCTCCTCTGAGAAATGTAGAAAGATAATTATAAAAAATATTTTATGTTAATAGGCCGTTATTAAGTTAAAATGTGAACACAACAGGAATGCATAACATTTTTAATTATAATCATAACGTGTTTACAGCAAGCATGTTTCATACAAGAGGGCAGACAAATAAAAACCACTGAATTTGTACATTCAAAGCTCGTTTGCCTTTGATAAAATATTAAGAGTGACAATTCAGTCAATGTGTATTGACTCCCTTATGTATAGAGTGCTTATAATACTATGATACTTTTATAAATAATATGAACAATTCTATAACATTAACAATTACATTTAGTCATTTTGCAGATGCTTTTATCCAAAGCGACTTACAGGGGGAAACATATAGCGATTCTTCTTAAAGAGGCAAACAGACACGGGAAGTGCTTGTGATACCAACTTTTTGACATTGTTCAAGTAAGTACTTGCTAGAAAAAGGAATAAATATATCAATAAATAAATAAATATATATATTTATGATGAAGCCAAGTAGTTTCAAAAGAGATGAGTTTTTAGCTGTCGCTTGAAAATAGTCAGAAATTCATCATTCCAGATAAGGGTGGGAAGATCATTCCACCAGCCAGGAATGGTGAAGGAGAATGTTCTGGAAAGTGATTTTGAGCCTCTCTGTGATGGTCCCAAGAGGCGTCGCTCACTAGCGGATCTCAGACTTCTGAAAGGGATGTAGATACTGCATACTGAATCATTTGTAAAGGTCTAATTGTGCTTGATGTAAGTCCAGCCTGAAGGGCATTGCAGTAGTCCAGCCTAGAAATGACAAGGGCCTGGACAAGAAGTTGTGCAGCATGCTCTGTTAGGAAGGCTTTGTGATGTTATACAATAATATCAGTCAAAAGTTTGAAATAATTACGTTTTTTATTGTTTTTGATAGAACTCACTTCTGCTCAAGGCTGCATTTATTTAATCTAAAATACAGTAAAAATATTGTGAAATATTATTATAATTTAAAATAACTGTTTTCTATTTGAATATATATTTTAAAATGTAATTTATTCCTGTGATCAAAGCTGAATTTTCAGCTTCATTACTCCAGTCTAATGTCATGTTATCCTTCAGAAATCATTCTGATATGCCTTTCTAATATCTCGTAACATTCAAACGTTTGGGCTAATAAAGTGTTTTTATTTTTATTTTATTTATTTATTTTTTAAGATTTGCTACATTTACTTAGAAATTATGAATTAAATTTATCAAAAGTTAAAGACATTTATAATGTTACAAAAATAAATGAATTAAACAAACAAATAAAGAAAGTAAATATTTTACTGTTTGTGTGTGTGTGTGTGTGTGTGTGTGTGTGTGTGTGTGTGTGTGTGTGTGAGAGAGAGCGAGAGAGAGAGAGAGAGAGAGAGAGAGAGAGAGAGAGAGAGAGAGATGATTAGAGGGGGCCGGGGTGGTTGGTTTGTGGTGGTAAATGCCCGGCTGTAACAACACACATGACCGATCGGAAAGGCCAGAATTTGGCGTGGAGATTACAGTCAGAGCAGCAGACGATCACGCTATCGATTAAACCCGATATCGAGTTTATTTCCAGTCACGTTATTTGATTGGGTCAGACCTCAGCTCGTGTCATGATGCTGTAGATCAGTGTGTAGCTATATCTGTCTGGATTAGGCTTGTTTAACACTTTTAAACTCTCGGAATTAGCGCTTTCACGTCGGATCATCGATAGATTAGTGTTGATCTCGTCTCGGGCTTTTAAGGACACTGTTTGTGTGCGTTTTACAGGAGATCGCGAGCTAACAACAAAAGCGCTAGCATAAGCACAGCCGGCTAACGTTAGTCAAGCACCGGTGTCTTTAGTCGTTTTAGTTGGAAACCTATCAGTGATGGACATCGGAAAGAGTTTAGCTGCTTTAATAATTAGATAAATGTACATTTGGACTCCTAGGTTCATTAAATGAATCGATGAGTTGATATTTGTAGTTTAGCACAAGCCTGTTAGCATTAGCGACTCCTTTGTTGAGAAAACTGGGATATCAATCACTTAGCTTTTTATTGAGGGGAAATTTTTTATTTTATTCAGTCTTAGTGATTGTTTTATTGTTTATATCGTTCTGTTGTTTATCTAAGACGTTCGTTTGACTGCAGCATCAGTGTTTTATTAAGATAGGAAATGTTGAACAGCTAACGTTAGTGTCTCTTTTAATACTCGCCTAAACAACACGGATTTTGTGTATAAATAAGGATATTTAAGATACATAGTAGCATATCTTATCGAATAAAGCTACTATGGCTTACACTTCGAGCTTAAACCAGGTTTGTTTGCTGTGGACACATCTACTTCTCATATTCATGGGTAAGACACGTTATTTAGCTACTCAATATATCATGAAAAATCCTTATGTTAAGACAATTTCTGATTATGAAAAATTGTGTCTGTATATATTTAATGCTAAACAATGTTGTTTCATTGACATCACAGAGCAGTGCTATTTCAATGGTGTGCTGGTATCTCATGCACATACATTGTGGTTTCTCTAATGGCTAAATGGGGTTTGATTTAATTACTGGCACAGAATCGTAGCCAAACTCTCAAACACACTTTAAACATGTAGAGTAAATTAAATAACATGGCCTTTGTGTTTGAGATCAGATCCGGCTGAATGAAAGGAACAAAGACTTCTATTGTGAAAGCATGTTTATCTGTCTCTGTGATTGAATCCCATCATCTTGACTGGAAAAAAAGAAGAAAGTTTATCCTTTGCCCTTTGTTCTCATTGATTTACCCCTCCACCTCTCTCTATTTTGACCTGATAGGGAATTCTCAGTCCTAAATGCTTTGGGGAATTCTGTTTGTTTGTATGTTTGTTTGTTTGTTTTCAAAACCCTTCCTTTCACTTTTAATTTGGTATGGAAATTTCCCTTTTTCTAACCTTCAAAAAAAAAAAGCATACACTGATTTGATCATGTTTTCATTCTTAGTTGTTCCAGGATTATCTGAATTATTTTCTAACAAATTTGGCAAAAACCTCATGTCACCCAGCTGGATATCATTACCTGGGTCACATTTGCATCAGCACAATTCACAACAAAAAATTCATACACAGAAAATGCAAATTCACCAAATTTAAGATTGTCTTTCACTGACCCCTGGCCATCCTTATTCTTGCAGTTGATTATTAAATAACTAATTTATTTCTATAGTGCCCCTCTAAACCACAATGTTAGAATTAGTTTTTTTTTCATAAATGATTTCTTCTTTTTAATAGCTTGTGAATTATCTTAAAGACCAGTGCATCTGTTCCAGTTGCCAGATCTGTTGCTTGCAACATCACAACTGACCTATTGATATAGGCGAGCTGAAATATCCATCAGTTGTTCTACATTTGTTTGGCAGCGACCAGGTTTGCATGTGTTTCCCCTTCCCTGTGCTCCCATCATGCAGTCAGCTGCTGTTAGCAAACCAACATAAGGGAGGGAAACCCCAACAGATGATCGGCCAGCTCAAACAACACATGCCCTTCAGGGCTAACGTGGTCATGCATACAGAAAAGTAGTCTATTGTGAAAAGCATGCCTATAGAATACTGCACGAATAGAAGAGTGCCATGCCATTGGGACATAGTCAGATTTAATCGCCCTCGGTTCTATTAGGTCATGTTATGTTGCTATTAGATGGTTTATTTTGATCAGACTGTATTGATGTTGGATTTTGGTTGAAGGTGGCATACTAGAACATGCCAAAATAGTTTGCAGATATCACTTATTGACCATAGCAGTTTCGTCAGTTAGTCTCTCGATTATTCAGAGCTCCCTCATAAAATTTGGAATTGATATGAAAATACAAATTTAATTGGTTAGCATATTTTGGATAATGTAAATCCCACTTTTTTTTGCATATGGTGGTGACCAGATTTCCTAAAAACATATTCTATTTCTAAAATAAGGTGTATCCCAATATATCGCCTGGCTTACAGTATCGCAACCCCTGTGTTGTCCTGCGTATCGTATCGCCAGATTCTTGTCGATACACAGCCCTAGTGGCCATACAAGACTAAAAGCCCATGCACACCATGGACCATGACTACAAAGATAACGATAAAGAGATAGTTCTAAGAATCATTCTCAATATTAAAGAATAGCAGAGTCTACACAACAGATAAAACGATAAAGGCACGGACAAACTGGATATCGCTGGCATTACTTTCAGATTTTTTTTTTTTCAGCTGATGAACCATACAAACATTGACCCCCAATCAGAATCCATCCTGCTGTAATGAGCTCAAGAATTTAAAGTGGCATATGAGCATGTGCTTATAATAAATGGACAATATCGTCAGCAGGTATGACGCTAATATTTTTATTTTTATAGTTATCTTTCTTAGGGTGAATTGGCCTTAAGCCAGGATTTCAGTCCAATCCCTTTGTTGATAATAAGTGTTTTGAGATTTTCTAGCATTATGTCTTTCAAGTTTAGCAGTTGAAAAGGTTTGGATAAGCCGTGGCTTCGATCAGTCAGAACATGTAAAAATATTAGCCGAGGGTTATGCAGGCCTGATGTTCATGGCTTGATCTCTTAAATGCTTTAAAATGGTTATGCTGTTGGCTTTATTACAATGTAGGTTCAGCTGCATTCCTTTGTTAATTTTGAAGTGAAGCATTGTATCTTCTCAATTGTTGTGGGCGTTTGAACCAAATTTCGCAACAATGCGGTAAGCATTCTGGGTCAGTCTGTCACACACAAATGGGCTGTTTTAATATCGGTTTATAATGATTTCACATTGTTCCTACTTGCGTCCATCTGTAGATGAAATCTCAACCCTTGGTGTTCAAAGCCCTGCTGCTCACCAGATTAAATTTAACGGATCAGCTCCTTGCCCCCCTTTAGGTTTTCATGTACACATTATTGCTTTCTGCAGCAGAGTAGGGACATATGCATCTTCATTTCTTATTTTTTTTTCTGTTTTTACAGGAAACACAGTTTCATCGCAGCACAGCGAAAACGTGTATGTATCAAGCATGTCAAATGGTGAGTCCTGACTTCAGGTTTGATTTACAGACACGTGCTATATATCTTGTCTATCAACCTTCAAAGCAATATAGTGTTGATGACTGTTAACCAGAGTTAGTTTCTGAAGTCCTCAAACACAGCTTTTAAAGAATTGTATGTACCTCTGCAGATCAAAGGAATGTAAGACTCATAAATGCTCATGATATTTGGCCCAGATTAGTCTGCACATGTTACCTCTTGCCTAACTACTTACTGAATGAATACTTGCTTCTCTTTTATCCTCCCCATTTTATTAACAAGCATGTTGTTTTCCAAGAATTGCTTTGAAAGGGAGTCCTGGAACTATATTAGTGTACATCAGAAATTTTTTTGACCAGTATCCACTCACCACCTATAAACATTTCAAAACATTATTTCCCATTCTAGAGATAAAAAAAAAACAGAGTGAACAAAAACGGTGTGTGCTTAATTATTATGCATGTTAATATTCTGGTCTTAATCACCCATTATGTGTTGAATGTGCTTAACCTTTGTTTTTGTGGTCTTCTCCAGCCTGTGGAGATGTAGCGGAGCAGATAAGGGCGTCCAGTGGAGTGATCACCAGCCCTGGCTGGCCCTTTGAATACCCTTCTCACATCAACTGCAGCTGGAACATCAGGGCCAACCCTGGAGAGATCATCACCATCAGGTAACACCTCGCCACAATACTGCAATATTTGCCCTTCCACTGACGCAGTCAAGATCTGATCAAGTTTCTTCACAGTTTGCCTTAATGACAGGCTTAAGAGTTGTGGTCGTACTGATTCCCGCAGTGTTGGTGGAGTCTGATTCTCTGTACCAATGCACGCAACTGTGTTTGCTAAAACAATCGGCCTCTTTAGATACAGATGCAAAACTTTCTATTTATTTTTGTCACTTCTTTAAAAGCGATCTTTAAGGCAGAGCAGCATCTCTTGAATTATCAAGAGGTTCGGTTTGTAGTTTTGAGTTCTGTCTTAGTTTAAAGGAATAATCCTGTGGGTTTTTTTAAGCTGCTGCCACCTCAAACTCCCTTTGAAGGCTTTTTTCTATTTCTATTTTTATGTTGCACATCTGCTCTATTCTTGCGCTGCCTGTTAGCTTCAGCCAGAGTGTTTGTTTGCATCTTAATCCTAGAATGGTGTCCATGGTTACTGGCACAGAAATAGACCAAATGGGTATTTTTTTCCACGGGATGTGATTTTTGTGGTAAACGCAGCAACTTGCTAATTCAGCAAATGGGAACTGTCTTAAAAAGATTGGTTCAGTTTTCAGTGAGACGCATGTACCACAAGTATACCTTTCTTTTTATAGGTATTTAGTTTGGTGGAGTTGATACTACTTTATAACATTCAAGCCTTGATCTATTGATTTTTGAGGCATGTCATGCAACAAGATGCAATCGTGTGCCTAATGTTAATGGACTCTGGTGACCGGGATGCTGTTTTTCATACCGTCTCGTGCCCATACCCAATGTTCCTTTAATCAAAATCAGTTGTATTTTTAGTTTTCAGGACTTTGAAATTCAGAGCTCGCACAGATGTGGTTTGGACTGGATCTCCATTGGAACCTACAAGAACCTGGATGGGTACCGGGCCTGTGGCTCGACTATTCCTGCCCCATACATCTCCTCTCAGGATCACGTGTGGATCAAGTTCCACTCTGATGACAGCACGACTGCAAAAGGCTTCAGGCTCTCTTACATAACAGGTAGACCTGCTATTTATATCCATTTAGATACAGCCGTATCAGTACGGATGCTGTTACGCACTTGTCTCACACTGCCATGCGACACTCGTAAATTCTCTCACTCAAATTGTATTTGGTTACTGAAAAATGACCTGCTTTTCAAGAACACATTAACGTTATTCTTGAATTGGGTTCTTTCTAAGGCAAGCAGCACTGTTGTTATTCGTTAAAATTAGAGGGTTTTGGAAAAACTGGACAATGATAAAATGGGATTAGATTTCACAGACTTGGGTTGAATAAAGAAAGAAAGTCATGTTTAGAGACCAGAATTTGGGAGTTTGGCTATTTTTTGCTGACTATAGATATAAAAACTCATACTTTTTGCTGTTGCACATTACTATCCTCCTCTCAGGGTTTCTGCAGCTTTTAAAAAGTCCTAATTTGCCCTTAAACAAATTAGGGCCTTAAAATGCCTTATATTGGAGCAGAAAGTCTTACATTTCTGAAGTTATGGCATAAAAATACTGACAACTATTTTTCTTTTTTTGAAGTGCTTGCAACATTTTAAAGTACAAATATCTAAACATCTTTAAATCAAGATGGATTTACTTGAGATCCAAATTGAGCTTGTTTTTATTAGGCCTTGTTTTCTGAGAAATTGAATGAAATTTGAATTAAGCAGATTATTACATTTACATTAAGTCATTTAGCAGATGCTTTTATCCAAAAGTGACTTCCAAATGAGGACCATGGAAGCGATCAAAATCAACAAAAAGAGCATTGATAGAAAAGTGCTATTATTCAAGTGTATTTGTATAGCGCTTTTCATGATACAAATTGTTGCAAAGCAGCTTTACAGAAAATTAAGTTTCTGCGATATATTTAGTAGTATCTTATCAGTGGTGACTGTCAGTTTAAGGTATAGTTCACAAAATTTTATGTCTATCTGCTTACCCCCAGGGCATCCAAGGTTTTTGTTTTTTTGACTTTTTTTCTCTTCTGTGAAACACAAAGGAAGATTTTGAACTCAAACTGTTGCAGTCTGTCAGTCATATAAGGGAAGTGAATGGGAATCACGCAAACATACACAAACAAAAGCTAATTAAACCTTGCGGCTCGTGACGATACAGTGATGTGTAAAGACATGAAACAATCAGTCTGTGCAAAAAACTGAACACTATTTATATAGGTTTACCTCTGATTCACCGCAATGTCCGAACTGTTCTGAGCATGTTCGCGTCGTCTTCTTCAGCCAGTGCGTGACGCATTGTCGTCTTGTTTTACAGCAGATCGCAGACTTATAAGTGCATTACCGTCACCTATCTCTGAAATGGACCATTGACACTGCAAGCCAGTGCAAATTGATAAACAGAGGTGTGACGTGTATTATTTTTGGCTCATTAAAATATATTCTTGCTGCCGCGTTCTGAATTAATTGTAAAGGTTTGATAGAACTGGCTGGGAGACCTGCTAAGAGAGCATTGTAATAGTCCAGCCTGGACAGAACAAGAGCTTGAACAAGGAGTTGTGCAGCATGTTCCGAAAAAAAGGGCTTGATCTAGATGTTGAATAAAAAGCAATCTGCAGCACCAGGCAGTATTTTTTAAAAATCAGATTCTTCTGAGCCTGTTGGCAGATATTGGACCTTTTTAATTATATACGCTTCACTTCGATACATTTCTCAGAAAACAAGACCTTAGAAAGGCGTTTTTGTGTTCTAGTAAAGCAGTTTTGGTTTGTAAAATTGAAAGTTGTATTTTCAAACATTGAAGTGCTGCTAATACAGCTTATTGCATTCTCCTTAGTCTTACATATAGACAACACATAGTTCCTTATAAATTTTCTTCCTTTTGGTCTTTAAAAAAACACGTACGTCTCTTAAAATGGGTAATCTCTTTGTGTAATCTATAGGGAAATCGGAAGAAGCCAGCTGCAAGCCTGAGCAGTTCCACTGCGCTAATGGAAAGTGTATCCCAGAGTCCTGGAAGTGTAACACCATGGATGAATGTGGCGATAACTCAGACGAGGAGCTGTGTGTACAGCCTAATCCCTCCTCATTCTTCTCCTTCCAGCCTTGCGCCTTCAACCAGTTCCCTTGTCTCTCACGCTACACCCGTGTTTACACCTGTCTGCCAGAGTCGCTCAAATGCGACGGCAGCATTGACTGTCAGGACTTGGGTGACGAAATCGACTGTGACGTGCCAACCTGTGGTGAATGGCTGCGCAACTTCTACGGTACTTTCAGCTCGCCCAACTATCCTGACTTCTATCCTCCTGGCAGTAACTGCACCTGGCTGATTGATACCGGCGACCACCGTAAGGTCATCCTGCGCTTTATGGACTTCAAGCTGGACGGCACAGGCTATGGCGATTATGTTAAAGTCTACGATGGACTAGAGGAGAACCCCAGGCGTCTGTTGCGTGTGTTGACTGCGTTCGACTCTCGAGCCCCTGTAGCAGTGGTGTCATCTTCAGGCCAGCTTCGGATACACTTTTATGCTGACAAAATCAATGCGGCTCGAGGGTTTAACGTTACATATCAAGTAGAGGGTTTCTGCCTGCCGTGGGAAATCCCGTGCGGAGGGAACTGGGGTTGCTACACTGAACAACAACGCTGTGACGGCTACTGGCACTGTCCCAATGGCAGGGACGAGCTCAACTGCAGCAACTGCCAGGAAGACGAGTTCCCATGCTCGCGAAACGGTGCCTGCTACCCACGCTCTGACCGGTGCAACTACCAGAACCGCTGCCCGAACGGCTCTGATGAGAAGAACTGCTTTTTCTGCCAACCTGGAAACTTCCACTGCAAGAACAACCGCTGCGTTTTTGAAAGCTGGGTGTGTGACGCGCAAGACGACTGCGGGGACGGAAGCGATGAGGAGAGCTGCCCGGTAATCGTGCCCACACGAGTCATCACTGCCGCTGTAATCGGGAGTCTGATCTGCGGCCTGCTGCTGGTCATTGCTCTGGGCTGCACATGCAAACTCTACTCACTCAGGATGTTTGAGCGCAGGTTAGTGAAGATACTTCGCCAGACTAGAGCTAAAACAGAAATGGATAGTTCAGGGAAAATATTTATTATGGGGCTGTCAATCGATTATATTAATCTGATCACTCTTCAAATGCGGACAATAAATTTCCCACAAAAGATCATTTAAACCATTATTGTTACATGAGAAATTCATGAAATAGATATTATTAAAAAACAAAATGAAAGATTTTTTTTTAAATTAATGATTTTTTTTTCAGGTTTTTCTTTTTATTAATATTTAAAAAATATTTGAATAAAATTATAATTAATGAACAAACTGCCAGTAGAAGTAAATGGTGGAAGTAAATGTCTTAATGAGTAAGTAAGAGTCCTCCATTCATTTGAGTGTTTCAAACAGCTTGATTCATTTAGAAATTGTTCACACAACACACAACAGTTCTGTCGCTTTAATAGGTAATATTTGCGTTGGCAAAACATCGCTTCAGTGACATCGCACTCATTGCTTCTGTGATATTGCTTGGCTATATCCAGTGTTTCTCACAGACTTACACTCTTTGTATGGTGGCACTTCCCCACAGGATATTTATATAGGTATGCATGTTTACTGCATTAAACCTCAGTTGATTTTTATGGTGGTCTGAATGAAAACCGCAGAGAGGCTGACTGAATTTGGAGAATTTGGAGCAGCAGAAATAGCCGTTTCCCCGGTAAGGCTGTAATCAGAGCAGGGCTGTGCTCAACAAATGCTACTTTATCAGGCATTATAGGAAAGATGAGATGAAAATGACATCAAAACTTTTCTGAAGACAGTTGGCTTTAAATATACATTCATAATAACACCTGCCCTGCGTTTTGATTTTGAAACACGCATGGATACGCAATGAAATCTAAGCCTCCTGGAAAATCTGTTCGAGGCGGTCAGTTTTGATATTGTGGCAGTCTGCCACAAATAAATCAATGTATGGAAAACGCTGATATTATATGATATAAATTTAAGACAAAATCTCATACGGGATGGGCATGTTCTCCCAATCTCTTGAATTTAAAGGCGTTTAACTGCATTTTAGGCTGCATCATTTGGTGAGTTGATGCATGTATGCATCACCAATAAACTGTTTAGATAAGATGACATGCATAGGGTGGGATGTATATGATAATTGCATTTTTTTTTCATTGTTAATTAGATTAACTTACTAAACCAAAAGCCCTAATTTATTAATTTGATCAGTTTATGCTTCTGTGACTGTACCAACTACCAGTTAATGGGTTTGTTGTTCTTCCAGGTCCTTTGAGACTCAGCTCTCTAGAGTGGAAGCCGAGTTACTGAGAAGAGAAGCTCCTCCATCGTATGGGCAGCTGATTGCTCAAGGACTGATCCCCCCAGTGGAGGATTTTCCTGTCTGCTCTGGAAACCAGGTAAGAAGACCACAAGACCACACCCGATTCAGATCATCAGCTCGGGCTCCATGAACTCCTGTGTCAGATAAGGCAGACATGCAAAATGTGCAGAGCAGTGGTTGAAGAGGAACAGGACTGAAAACCACTGGTCTAAATTTTAGTTGGCGTATTGGCTAGATGAAAATGTATGAGCCCAGACAAGCCTTCTCTATAGTAGGCTTGGTAAACTTGCATCAAGGTGCTGACCTTGGAATATTTCCAGATCGTATGGAGCATGATGGCTGATCTCCATGTTTAGGGTGACCTTGGGTAACACTCCCTATTGTTCTTGCTTTCAGGCATCTGTTTTAGAAAACCTGAGACTGGCAGTTCGCTCTCAGCTGGGATTCACCTCAATCCGGCTCCCCACCACAGGACGTCACGGCAACATCTGGAGACGCCTGTTCAATTTCACACGTTCACGGCGCTCTGGTTCCCTCGCGCTGGTGTCTGCGGACACAGAAGAGGGTGCTGATGGCAGCACCTCAGCTCGTGAGCCGGAGAGGCTTGGCTCTCGCCGTGGACTCTTGCCCTTGGACTCCGACGATACGGACACTGAGAGTGAGCAGCATCCCCGCAGGGATGTCCCAGGAGCTGCTGGAGGCCTGATGGCCCCTCTGCCACAGAAAACACCCCCTACAACAGCAGTGGAAGCCATCGTCTCGGTGTCTGCCAGCTCGGCTCCACTCGTCAGCCGGGAGAGCAGCATCTCTGAGAGCATCTCGGAAAGTTCTGGAGTAACTGGATCCTCATGTACTACTACTGCTACCACTACTTCCTCAAGAAGCCCCTTTAGCAGCGCTCTTAGCCGGGTCACCCGCAGCCTGCGATGGATTCGTTTCTCTTTAGGGCGCTCTGGAGATGGAGGGTCAAGTGGCATTGGGCAGAATCACAGCCCTCTGCGGCAACTGGAGCAAGGAAGTGTGGGTTGCACTGGGGTTGGCATTAGAGGCGAGGATGAGGACGACGTGGAGCTCCTCATTCCCGTCTCAGATGCAAGCTCCCTGGACAGTGATGAGAGCTCCAGGCCGCTGCTGGAACAAGGCCTGGACCAGGCCTTCGGGCCCCACCTGACCCCCGCTGCGGTCTCTCTCAGAGGCCGGCTGGTGGGTAGGGATGGCCCCTGTGAACACTGTGGAATTGTCCACACGGCGCGGATCCCGGACGCTTGTCTGGAGGCGACTGCTAAAACAGAAACTAGTGACGATGAGTCACTGCTGCTCTGTTAAGACTCAAAGGAACTCCCTGACTCGATACATGACCCATATGACTCTAAAATGCCCCTGCTTACAGCTTGCCATTTCTGTTATCGCCCCTAGTGGAGCGGAGGTTTGATTGTCTTCAGACAAAACGAAGAGCTTCAGAAATCAGGTACTTTTAAAGAGAGGTCTGTAAAGATATAGAGTACAAGAGCTCCCCAGTCCCACTGTCCCTTCCACTGTGCAATATTAGTGTTTGTTGATGTTTACCAGGACAAAGTCTATTTTTCTGAAGAGTCAAACTAAGCTCACGTAGAGTCGAGAGTGAGCCGCTCTGCTGTTCTCAGTATGGGAATGCAGCACGAACAGATGTGTCTATCCTGGACAGTGTGGGACATCAAAAGACTGAACACATACAAGCTCTCTGAGAGATTTGTTACCTAACCTTTAATTTATTTGTACTTTTGATGTCAGACTTTTATTTTATTATTTTTAGGAATGGTTGACCCAAAAATGAAACGTCTACTCACCCTAATGTTGTTCCAGACATGGTTTCTGTTGTACAGTTATTGTGAAAGGTGTCCTAGCAGCTCTTTTCTACGTTGTGCTAGATTTGGTGAGAGATTTTTTTTTTACCATTAACTACAGTCATGCAGAAGTCGTATGGGCTTATTTGAGGGTCCTCTTTTGTTAATGGTTTTGTTCTACCCATGTAGTTTCACTGTGTGGAAAAGAGCAGCTTGGACATTCTGCAAAGTAGCTCAAAGTTTGTTTAGGGGTTTGTTAAATACTCCTAAATTAAAGTAATTTTATATTTCTTGTGATAAAGTCATACAGGTTTGGAACAGCTGAGTAAATGATAGCATTATCATTTTGGGTGAAATTATTCTGCTTGCAAAATTTGGGAGATCAAAGAGCGTTTGGTACGTTTGTCTACTTCAGTGTGAGTTTGTGTCCCTGCTGCAGTGGTACTTGGTGCATTACCTGCGATTATGAGCATGGGACATTTATTTATAACTTGATTATAATCGGAGAGGGAGCTACTATTTTTAAAGGATATTGCATTGTATAACAGCCTCTTTTGTTTGTTGTATTTATTGTTTTGTAACTGTTAACCTTTTGGTAACCTTACTGTTTTGGTACTGAGGAATCTTTGTGTGTGAGTGTGTATTTATTATTGGTTTTCATTTCGATAGCTTTTACTTGAAAAGCATGTCCAGCTGTCTTCTGCTTATATATATAATTCTATACACACATACACAAACTTGCAAAAGATATATAAATAAAGATGAAAATATAAGTCTTTACTGCACTAAAAGAATTAAAGTGTTCATCCCTCTTGTGTTGGACTTGTTTTTCTTTTTTTGTCTTTTAAGTGAGCCAAAGCCAGTTTACTTTTCTCCTATCTAATTGAGGCTTAAAATATATGTATTTGTCGAAAACCTCTAACTGTATCAATATCTAGAGTAAAAAATAAAATCTATTATAAAAACGGAGCACTTTCCAATGCCTTAATTTGCAGTGCCACACAGTGGCCATTCTTTTGACAGAACCATATACCATTAATGCGTTAGTTCACCCAAACATCAAAATTATGTAATTAATAACTCACCCTCATGTTGTTCCAAACCCGTAAGACCTTCGTTTAACTTCTGAACACAGTTTAAGATATTTTAGATTTAGTCTGAGAGCTCTCAGTCCCTCCATTGAAGCTGTGTGTACGGTATACTGTCCATGTCCAGAAAGGTAAGAAAAACATCATCAAAGTAGTCCATGTGACATCAGAGGGTCTGTCAGAATATTCTGAAGCATTGAAAATACATTTTGGTCCAAAAATAGCAAAAACTACGACTTAATTCACCATTGTTTCTCTTCCGTGTCTGTTGTGAGAGTTCAAAATAAAGCAGTTTGTGAACGAATCATTCGATGTAACTGGATCTTTTTGAACCAGTTCACCAAATCAAACTGAATCGTTTATAAAGGTTCGCGTCTCCAATACGCATTAATCCAGTTCTTATTCGGTAACATCGAATATGCATTACATCAGTGAAGATCCATTTTTCATAAAAACTCTCGGACTAAATCTAAAATATTTTAAACCGTGTCCCGAAGATGAACAGAGGTGTCATGCGTTTGGAATGTAATGAGAGTTATTAATAACATAATTTAGATTTTTGGGTGAACTAACCCTTTAAAACTATTTTACACTTAACAAAAACATATCATAGCCACTTCTCACTATTCCTGTGAGACAATGGATATTGTACATCTCAGTATACATTTGGTGTAGTTTCCATAGCTTAACGTTTGCAAATGTGGAAATTGCAGAATAATGTTTTTTTTTCAATTAGAATGCCCTTTAGTATATGAGAAAATGATTGATAGAGTAATCAATTATCAATATAATCATTATTTGCAGCACTAGGCATTTTTCATAAATTACGAGAAATCAATTAGCCAGCACTAACAAGTAAGATTAGTTAAACATTAAACAATAATTGATCTGCAAGTAAACAAACATTTTATTTTATTATGATTTATTCATTTTTAGCTAGATCATGTTCAATGCTGCAGTTAAACGGTTTCTTTACTATTCTAATATACTATCTAAAATATGAAAATGACTGATACTGTAATCCAACTGTGCAAACAAGTAAAAATTTTTTTTTTTTTTTTTTTTTTTTTTTTTTTGAGAAAACAATGTGTATGTAAAATGTGTAATGAGATTACTTTTTTAAACAAATGTCATCAGGGATTTTTTTAAAACTATTTTTATCATTTTATGTTTTACAATATTTCACAGCTGCAGCAGTGGGGAAGATGCATGAGATGTTTAATTAATGCCCACATTTAGGAATTGCATAACTAAATTTACAGTAGATTCAGTTCACAAACAACTGAGAGCCATGACCTAAATATGGGTTTATGGATCTGAGGGCAAGTAAACAACTGAAAGCCTAAAGCAAGTCATGGCATGTGATTGGCTGCATTAGCCAAGCCCACCATAAACACACAAAACATGTCCAACAAAGGAATAAAAGAACATATACAAAAACATAAACAGATATCTTACATATATTACAGGATTAATGGAAGAAAACATGAACGCACTGGTGGAGGAGCGACAAGCAATCTAAGGTTAATCATAAAATATCTCAGTTCACTAACACTATACTGAAAAACTATATGACAAAACTGAAACAAATCTAAAACAAAAATAAAAACCAACAGTGTGAAATCCAACTAAACAACATCAGGAGCTCAAAACCATTATGAAACTGTGTTGTTAGTGTTATTATCTGGTTAACCTGAAAAATAATAAAAAGAAACATTCATTTTATTCAAGTAGTTTAGTTTGTGACATCTAATTAGAATTGTAATATCTTCATGGATCATTTAGACTCATTTACCTGTCATTTCTGATGTCACCGGCTGAGACTGAAGGAAGCAGCATCTAGATGGACAGAGACAACCAGACTACAGCTTTAAAACAGATAAAAACATAAAAAAAAAATTCATAACACAGGCATGACATTCAAATCAACAAACATATCGCAATTTCTTATCAGTGTCTCGCTTGATTGTCTTGGGCTGTAAATGATTTCCATCAAAATCCCACAATGGTTTATTTTCAATAGTTAGGTCTTAAAGGTCTTTTATTTTTTATTTTTTTTTTCTTGTTTTCTTCTGCTCTTAACATAAAATTTTTCATCTTGTCACCCGGAGGTTTCTGAAGAGCATTTCTGAAGGGCAAAGTTGGCGGATCTGGCGGAGACCAAAACCACTCTCTCTCTCTCTCTCTCTCTCTCTCTCTCTCTCTCTTTTTACCATTTATTTATTTTCTGATGTAAAGCTGGGCATTGGAGCCTGTCTCTAGTGGCCAGTCAATGAATTGCAGTTTCAGTCACGTGTTGGATTAGAGAGAGACTGGAAGGTTTAATGCTTAAAGGGGGGGGGGGGGGGGGTTGAAATGCTCGTTTTCACTCAATCTCCTGTTAATCTTGAGTACCTATAGAGTAGTACTGCACCCTTCACAACGCCAAAAAGTCTTTAGTTTTATTATATTCATAAGAGAAAGATAGTCTGTACCGATTTTTCCCGGAAAAACCCGAGCGTCTGGAGGCGTGACGTGTGGGCGGAGCTAAAGAATCACGAGCGCCAGTAGACTTTTGCGTAGGGTGACCACCTGTCCCGCATTTTGCGGGACAGTCCCGAAATTTGAAGCTTTGTCCCGCGTCCCGCAAGTCATAAGCAGTGTCCCGCATTTTAATTTCGTCTTCGTCATTGTATTTAATCGTCCTTTAAATTACATTTCTACAATAAAAAAAATGTTAATAAGAAAACACGTACTGAACATGCGCAGCGCAGCCGTTATTATTGGTTCTAGCGGCTAGCCAGAGCAGGAAAATAAACACCGAGAAAAAAAAAAACCCACACAGACACACACACAAAAAAAAAAAAACACTCCTGGTGAAAGTGAACTACAGCTACACCTGCCAGGAGTTCTAATGACACATAATGAATGAGAAGGCCCTACTCTAAGCTGCCAGATCAGACAAAAAATATAAATTCAAGATGCACTGAATCCGGTAAGGACGCATTTAATCTTTCTAGTCTTTCCTAATGGAATTTATATGCTTATTTGGAAATGTGCTTTGTAGCGATCGGATTATTATTTTCACTTAATTATTTGGATTGAATACACACGTTCTGTTAACGTGCTGTTAACGTGCTATTTATGTTGATATTTATTTTACTGATATTACTATTAAATATTATTAGTGACGTTCACAGCGCCGGTCAGCACCGTCATTAACATTTTTATAAACCCTTTTAGCAATTTAAAACATGTTAACATCACTGCAAAAAGATATCTAATAAAAAAAATCAATATTTATTCACCTAGTATAATAATAGTAATTTATCTGCCTCGTGTCCCGCATTGTCCCGCAAAATCAGGTCTGCTGACCTGCAACAGAGCAATAGCCAGGTGGTCACCCTACTTTTGCGTTGAGAGCGTTTGGAAGCTGTGACATTACCTTGAGGAAAAAAACCATCATCCAAAACAAACCATGGCTAACAGTCAGATTCAGCCGTTTATTTATGATCCAGAATCAGATCCCGAGGCTGAAACTGAACGAGAGCAGCAGCAGCAACGTCTCGCTCTGAGCGGCATTTCACCCCGCCCCCTTAAACATCGACACATATGATCTGGAAATATTAACCATTGCTATTTTCCTCCAGTTCTAGAATTCTATTGAATGCTAATATGAAAAATAATATCACCAGGTAAGTAATAACAGGTAAGTAATCTCAAAAACGAGTTAGGCTACTCTATGTGGTCCTTTATTTGCTATTTGAAGCCCACAGGCGTACGGTAAACCATTGCAGGATTTCATACCCCTGGCTCTACTAGCAATTCAGAGGTATCCAGATCATCTATTCTGCATTTTTGGCATGTTGTAACTGGCATTAAGATATGTACAACATCATTTTAACTAGTCACAATATAGGTATCTTAAAGTGCATGCAGACAGATCTTTGCAAAGCCCAACTTTAAAACTTCTTAAGCAATCCTACCGTGGAAACTAACACATACAAATGTAGCAGGTTCCATCCGAGACTCTTCTGAATGGGAAATATTCTATTTGAAAGCATATGAGCTCTATATAGAATCAGTCTGACCTGTCTATCAAACTGTAATGTACTTAATACATTATCCCTAATACACATGCGAGTATGAATTTGTTCTTTGTTTGCTGAAATTGACATGTGATTTTTATAATGTATATCACCTGTAGTCTTCTCGTCGGTTGTTAAAAATATTAAGGCAATCAGTGTTTGATAAAATGGTAATTTTCCAATATAAGGTTTTTACATGACTTGTTGCACTTAAAAGTGCTGTAGGGAACTTTTGTAAAAAAATTTTTTTTTACATATTTATTAATCCTGTCATTATGTCCTTACAGTATAATATGAGACAGATAATCTGTGAAAAAAAATCAAGCTCCTCTGGCTCCTCCCAGTGGTCCTATTGCCATTTGCAGAAACTCCATCACTCCCGGTAAAAAAATAACCAATCAGAGATGCGGTCCGTAACTTTGTTTGTGTTCAAAATGTAGAAAAATGTATATAATAAGCGAGAACACAATGAATCCATTTTCCAAACCGTGTTTTTGTCTTGTCCTGAATCACTAGGGTGCACCTAAAATAAGTGTTTATATTCGGACTATTTTAGATTGCTTTGGGGGCACCGCGGCGGAGTAACCCAGTACCTTTGTGATTCTTCATAGACATAAACAGAGAAGTAGATCCGGCTACGATGTTCTTCCGCAAGACGCAAGCAGTTCTGTTTATTTACCACTAGAGCGTCAAAAGTTCCCTACCGCAGCTTTAATGAATCCTTACATGAAAAGTAAAGTATTCTCCCATTTGCACATCTGTTGCTTAATGTTTTATATTTAAGCTTTTGAATTACTGATGTGATGTGACTGCATTTGATTCAATTATTTTTCTTGGTATGCATTTAGTATGGTTTAGTAGTCGTGTCTAGATGCTTTATATCAGTGTGCTAAGTGGCCATGTACAGTTAATATTTTGGTGGTTTTTTGGAAGCATTTCAAGCAAACGAACACAGGGATTAGTAAATGAATTTTATTCTCTCAAAACAAGGAACAATTAAAAATTCATATTGTGTGGCAATTTTCCCCATCTCCACAAACTGTGACTCGCTCCTCATCCGACAAGCAGTGTCTGTTGCATTGAACAGCACAAGGAGAATGAACATTGTCCAGTCCTCTCCCAGTTCAGAGACTTCGTCCAGCACCATCCAATGGGATCTGTTTTTAGGACATTTTCTTTAGAACAATAATAAAATAAAATATACTTTCAACCTTGTTTCAAGTCAAACTTTAATAAATAGAAATTTTTTTCCCTCTTGTTTTTTTAGACGTTTGATTTTCTTTTCCTTGTTCTTTTTTCTTTTCAAAACGTCAAGAAAAGATGAGTGCCAAGAGGTGGAATGTTGCGTTGAATGTCTGAACCGTCGGCCACAAAACCTCAACCCCGACCTGAATCTGTGGACGACACTAGATCAGGGGACGGCCCAGCCTCTGGTCCACATGCACTGTACACAAAACTGCGAAAAATTCCCAGATGTCTCTATCAAAACATGCTGTATTACTCAGACGGTGTGCTCGATCCATGTTGCAGATCCTTTTCAACATGCTTGCTTTGAATAAACGAGCCATTCTCTTGTAACAGAACGGTAGAATCATGACAGACCCATAATCTACAGCTCCGTCTCCACATGAACACAGGATATGGCTGCATTTGAAGGGAGGAATGAACAATATTCCTGTTCGTTTTTATATCGGAATCAATACTGTACATTTATTGTTTTCCTCGACAATCCATTGCTTTTTTTCCCCTCTGTTAACAATATGAGCTACAAAGTCTCATCAGGCCACACCTGTAACCGAGATCTGTAAAAATACAGAAGAATATTCTAAAGGACGACAATCACATCGTTTTCATTTTGCATTCAGTCTCTTTGAAAATCATGCACTAGAGAATTTCATATTAAAAATAATACAAATTGTTGAAAATGGCTGATCTGGTCATCCTTAAATAAGTTTCTTCCCCTCTCTCACTCTCTTTTTTTTTCAAGTCTTGAGGAAAATAAACTTCTGATTTTTTTTTAACAACTGCATCCATGCAAAAAAAAAAAATAAATAAATAATAATCTCTTAAATTTCATACAGTACATCAACAAAGAGATCATTATACCGGAGCACAAAAAAAAAAAGTCTATTATTTATTAAATTAATTTCCTTTTTCTCCCTCCCCCAATCAAACAGGAACTTATCCATTTCTCATTCATCGCCGAACTCTGAAGATCAATCCAGTGGAGATCTCATTCCCATGAGAACGTCAAGTCTCTGTGGTTACCCTTTCCCTTTTCGGTCTCATCTTAGCCAAACGCTTCTCTCTTTATGGATCTTCTTTTGACAGCTTGGCTTACAGTAATGGCTAAAACGCTACTGTAGGTAAGAAACACTGACATCTCTCTGAATACAACAGAGAGGAAGCAGCCAGAGTACATCGGCGTCTTCCTTTTCCGGTGGAAATCAGCACTCTTAACGTCCTACGGTTAAGAGTCAGACTCCGCCGAATCCCTGGCTGCATCTCTTCAGCTGAACGGAGAGACTTTTCTGTGGCGTTCTTTCCCTGCGTGCGACAGCAGCATACATTTTCTTTTCATTTATCTTTTTTTTTTTTTGGCAGCAGGACGCAGGCCTTTTCTTAGCCTCTTGTCGCACGGGCTCAGAGGACACAACATCAAGCATGCAGTGTGACCAGGACGTGTCCCGTCCAGACCGTCTCCTCTCTGTCTGTAGCTGGAGCTACTCTCGCCGCTCTCTACGCATCTCCTCGCGCCGCTACGACCGAACGCTGGAACTGTCCAGGCCTGAACCTGGAGGTTTACTACTTAAAGGTGCCAAGGTTGGGTCCACTAATGAGGTGGGAGGGAAGAGCTTGTACCAGCCAATCACCATGTTGGTCAGCTCTAAATCGTCCAACAGGATCTGGGCGGCTCCCATGAAGGATTTGTGGTCCATGCGTCCATAGTCCCCCCAAACAATGATCTATAAAGAAAGACACGATTGGTAAAGAGTTTCAGGAGTATCTGGTGCAGTGTAACAAAAACAGTTGAAGTACATATATTTAGGGCTACACGATTAATTGAACATGTTTAATCGCAATTGTCATCTGCATTTAATTAGTTAAGCCGTTTTTTAGCCATAATTCTCTGACAAGCTATACAACATCGCGTTCATAATCGCAGGCGATATAATTGTAGGATTATGAAATCAACAAAATTGTTTGTGATAATTACAGCTGTATGCGTATCTTCTCAGTGAGCTATGGCTCTGTGTAGTAAATGCTGCTCCATCTGAAAGCATGTGAAAATACCACTTAATAACATGTTTTTACTCCAAATTTGCTTCATAATTTCAGTCGAATGTTTGAAATAAATCCTTCTGTGAAATGAATATGTATGGAAGTTTTAAGCGGCCATGCATTATAATTTTTTTCCTTCTTGTTTTCTAATTATAACGACTTAATTTTCTCGTTATCTCGACATAGCGAAAGTCGTTTTCTCGTTATAACAACTTAATTTTCTCGTTATCTCGACATAAATAAAGTCGTTTTCTCGTTATAACGACTTATTTTTCTCATTATCTCGACATAACGAAAGTCGTTTTCTCATTATAACGACTTAATTTTCTTGTTATCTCGACATAACGAAAGTCGTTTTCTCGTTACATAGGACCATGCAGGCGCTCTTACTGTAGCCTATATTTCAGCTATTTTTGCTTCGCCTATGTAATAACGTCTACAATACTGTACATAAATAAAGTCTGATCAATCACTGTTGATTTTTCCAGAGACAGTACACCAAACGTTTAGTTTCTGTAATTAACAAAAATGTTATAAATATATGGATGCAGAGTTGTTTATGAAAACATATCCAAAATATAATATATTTGGCACATTTTCATCACATTTATGGCTTACATGAAAAGTACACACATTACTATAATTGTTTTTCCAATGCTTGTTTATTGCAATTATTGTCCATACTTAAAGTAAGCAAATAGGATGTGGTCCTTGTGTCACCTGTAAAACCTTCCCCTCAGGATTCTCCTCAAACTGAAGCTGCTGTTGATAAAGAGGATCCAGTGTTTTTCTCGCCGTCCGAGTTTTCTTTTTGTTGATGCACTTCCCGTTGTCCAGCAGATATACTTTTACATAAGGTGCTGCAAATATTAGACCACAAGGACTTACATATAAACCTCACAGAATAGTAAAGGAACAGAAAAAAATGTGCATTGTGTCAGGACAAGACAGACCTGGCGTCTGTTTGTTCCCTGGTTTGCCCACCAGGCCTCGAGCCCGAATAACTTCAACATCCAGCCTCTCCTTCCTGTGCACCATACCGATCTGGATGTCACCTGCAGAGAAAGGCCACAGGCCAAGAATTCATTGTAGGCTATAATAGACATTATATTTCACACACTTTACGCTCTTTTATTTTCTAAACATAATAGGATTATACCAATGAATCATTCGGTTTGTAATGCATACAGAACCGATAGCCTCGTATTGAACAGTTCAATACAAATACTGTATAGTTACACCCCTAGTGAAAATCTTTCTGACCATTTTTTTTGCACTTTTGATGTTATTCCTAGTGAGAAATCGTTATTATAGTAATTGAATATTGGCTTAGAAATCACCAAAACTTGTTCTATTTTGTTGTAGATAATTTACATTTACGCATGTCCGAAATCAGTTTCGTGAGGTGCCTTCCTGTGCAAACGCCGCCTGCAAAGTCATTGCCGGCTAACAAGTCAGCTGCCTAGGTTTTCAGATGCAGCCCTTGATTAGCTGGATCAGGTGTATTTATTAGTTAGTTATATGAGTTAGAGCTAAACTGCAGGAAAGTGGCTCTACAGGAGAAGGTTTGGACATCCCCGGTCTAGACGAAATCCCAACACAAATGGTAACAGGAGATGGATGTAAATGGTGTAAATAGTAATTGTAATCGGGTCAATGAAAACCATCTTAAAACCAGTTGGATCCATAGTCTTGTTTATGGATGATGTTTCAAGGTGAAATATACTGATATAATATATACTGAATACATGAGTTGTTCACGCGAACAACCAAAGAAAACAGTAAGCAATGATACTAACCCATTGGGGGCGTGGCCAGTGTCTGTCTCCCTGCAAGCTGGGCGGGGCCAAGACCATCCAAAAACTCAGTGAACTGGCTATCTGATGAGATCTTCACTCCAGGGAAGATTAGACTTTGAACAGATAACAGACAGAACATCTATTAATCGGGTGCTGACAGCCTCTGACAAGACATCAATAGCCTCGTTTCCGATGTAACGATGTAAAAGACTATGCATGCAAATAATAAACGTTACCACAGTAAACATGGTAAATGCAACCACTTGGAGAAATCAGAAGTCAGCTTCTTATTCTCTATCACAATTGTGTAGCCTGTTTATTTAGTAATATATTTTATCTGTCATCTTGTCTCGAGTTTAGCTCCACGTAGCCTATCATTAAAATATAATAATATGTTTTATGTTCGGGAGCTTTTATAAAAATAGAGATGTGACGTATAGGCTACTGTGGCTACAAATAAACAGAAATAGACTCGACTGAATAAGCAGACTATTTTCATAAGCGTTAAAAATAAATAAATAAAATAGAAATGTATTTCTGTGTGATTAATTTCGAGTCCTGATGAATTAATTCATTATGATCAATGTATCACTTATTTTATACTGAAACATCGATGCTTTTGAATTTGAATATTTAACAATGCATGCAAACAAACGGCCGCTTTTATCATGTTTGTTTTGTGATCATGCTAGTTCCAGTGACTTATTCTTAGTTTTCTGATAACTTATCATTGTTGGTGAAATGATGAGGTTGCGTGATGTTGTTACTGAGAGGCGTGTTTTAGTGATGCGCAGCGGAGCTTCAGGCCTGACTGTGGAAACCCTGCGCCCGTTTTAAGCCCTGGCTCGCACTGGCCTGACAGTGGAAATGCTGCTACTGACACAGTGGTGATGGCATCATGTGATTTAGGAATACATGGACCTTTGTATTTAGAAGTAGATTTTAAAAGTACTTACTTTCCAGGTTTTGCCTTTTCACCCTCTTCAGTGGTCTCTCGGCTGGGCTGCCGTGTCATCCTGCTCTTCATCTCGACTGCTAAACCAGTCTCTACACTCCGCTGGATCGCCAGACGCACCGGCTTCTTCTTCTTACCCTCCTCTGAAAATGACAACAAGGGAAGGGAAGATGAGTAAATGTGTGACACTTCTAAAAACTGTGTCTTGAGCCCTTCTTGATTCTGACTCAGCCTAAAATCAGATCAAGTGCAGTGTTGAGTACTACAAATCTGCAGATATGTTTTGTGGTCTGTATCAACACACACACAAGGTCTCTTAGTGCAATCGTCCATCACTGTGCGCTGCGTAGGGCTTCATTCATACCGTAGGAATCATTCAGAGCCTCTTCCTCTTTCTGTCTCGTCTCAGAGTCCAGGCTGAGACCTGGGGAGGTTTAGTCTGACTTAAATGAGCTGGTCTCGGCTATAACACTGCCACTCCACACCTACTGTCATTGCTTGGGCAAACATATGGTACCATACCAAACTTGTGGCACAAGAGTTGCCAAATGTCGACATGTCAAACTTATTTAACAAACAGCAATGTTCTGAAAGTGCCACAGAGCAATAGTGTTCACCCTACAAATGGTCTCTTCCTGTTGTCTCTGCTTATCAAACTGGGTCGGAGAAAGTATTGTAACATCTGAAAGCATTACACATTTCACCCTTTAAGAAAAACAAATCATTGACAACCACTGAATGAGATGCTTTAAAAAAGACATGTTATGACCAACAGAGGGCTTCAGTCTGCAACTCTGAGCAGCGGCACAGTCCTGAGCATCCCATAGATCGATCTATCTATCTATCTATCTATCTATCTATCTATCTATCTATCTATCTGTCTGTCTGTCTGTCTGTCTGTCTGTCTGTCTGTCTGTCTGTCTGTCTGTCTGTCTGTCTGTCTGTCTGTCTGTATATACCAAATATATCAAACATCATATCCAGCTCTTCTGGCTTTCATTTGGTCATAAACCATTCACAACGAAATTCAATGCTAACAAAAAGCTTTCAAAAGAACTGTCCATAGCAGCAGCTGTCACACTTGGCAAGTGGCTTCATCCTTACCTCCGTCTGTCTTGTCAAAGGAGTTCATGCAGGGGAAGTAGACGGCCATTGCCTCAAAGGAGGCAGACAGGCTAAGCCGGCTCTGTGAGCGCTGCATTCGCATGCTGGGGAGAGCGGCGCTGCCATCCTGTCCTTGTCTGCCCATTTTACCACCCCAGCTCTCTCAAACACCTCTAACAACACTGAACGAGGACGGTAGATGAGTAGAGCTGATGCTGTGAGACGGTTCTGGAGAAACAGGTTTGGTAGAGTTGTGCCGCGAGTCTTGTTAGTTCTCAGGTTGATGCGGTGAGGATGACTGTCTGACTGTCTCCTCTGCAGCATGCTACTTCATCTGAGGGGTGGGAGGGGCAGACGGTGGCATGTGCATGTGGCCAATCAGAGGCAGAGAAACTGAGACCCCCTCAAACGCTTCTCCAGGAGGCAGAGCTCTGCCTAGAGATATGTTCGCACACAAACACATGCACATGACTTGCCTTCTGACTGCAGCTTCATCAGCCACCACACTGGAAATTATATACACACAATAGTGTTGGGAAGTGGTTAAAAGTAGCAAAGCTATGGAAACAATTTCAATGAAATGCTACAATGACTGTGTTGTATTGTGGACACGAGTGAACAGAAACAACAGCTGCCAAACAGTCCTTAAAATAAGAGATACATTAGACTTTATTTTGCAATATTACTTGGCATGAGATAACAATAAAACCTGATATTTCATTTCGTGATGAGTTTTTAGGCAAACAGACACAGCATGTGCTTCAGTGAATACAGGACCTTCAGCTTAAATGGGAGACAAAATGTACACTGCTGTAGCTATAAATAGTGCATTGTGTGTAAGCTGAAATCATCACCCTGCTCAATACTAGCTAAAAATAAACCCTTCCTATTAAAGTCTGAAGAATACATTCGTGACTCATACCACTGCTCAAACCTCGACATGTCAGACAGTAACACAAATAATGTACCGCACATAAATCCAGCAGAGCGCAACACTTCCCAGCACGCTTCTCTTGTATCGTTTCTTATCCAACAAACTTAAAATACCATCTAAGTACTTAAAATAACTGGGTGTTTGAAATCTGCAACGTAAACCACTGCCTAGTAAATATATAGCTGTCTATACTAAACACTAAGATTGCAATAGTGCAGAAACAGAAGACTGATATCAGACATTAGACTCACTGTGGTCACAGCATGTCAGAACAAACTGAAAGGATGCTGGTTTAAGTCACGGTCGCAGACAATGTGAATGCATAGAAGTGAAACACCTGTAGGGCTTTATGTCTTCATAAACAAGTTGTTAAAATGGCTCTTTACCATCGTATCATGTGCTGAGATATTGGCTTGTGTTGACCTATGACCCACGGGAACAGATGGACGTAGTGAGCGGACAGTGTGTTATTAACACAGCAAGTGGTTTACACAATCCTGTAAAACAGCCCATGACAGGGTGTTTAGAAAGGCTTGGCGACCGAACAAAGAGCTATATTAGGTTACAGGCCCTATTACAAGCACCTATAGGTGTGCACAACTCTACAGGCTGCTTTAAAATGCAGGTAGTCAAAATTGGGCTCGATCATATTTGACAAAAATGCACATTTTACACAGTATTTAAATGTTATATTTTTTGTGCTTACCGTATCATGCATTTAGCTTAGCAAAGTGCTAATAGATATTGGTGTGCACTATATGTATGGTGTATAATGCATCTTTGGTTGTTTGTCAAGCTTCATTACAAAATTAATTTAGCAAAAGGTTTATTCACAGGAACCATTTGAATGAACTGATTCATTAAAATGAATCTAAAATGAGCTCCTTTGGTAATGACATTAAGCAAGTGTGGAAAGTAGTTACTAGTGGTGCGTGTGCGTTGATTGTAAAAAGCTGTGTGTTTGTGATTAACAGATGTATTATTTAGATTAAGGAAGCATTGTCAGAGATTATAAACTCATTCTGGCCAGCAATGGTTTAACTCTCAGTGTGACACCACACATCACATCTACTTGGGCAAGCACCCGATCTCAATTTCTTCAGATATTGTAAAAATCTAGTTTCAATCAATTCAATAATGTGTATCTAATATTAAGGGCTTTAACTGAAATCCAGAATGTAATCCAAAACAAGTATTGGACATTTTTTATCTGTGGTTTCGTGTTAATATATCATTAAGTGCCAGTCCAAGGCATGTGCTCATGATTTTACATCATGCCTTACTGACGTACACAGCCAGTGTATCTATCCTCCTCCAGACTCTGTGTGTCTGTGTGTGAAAACTGAGTATTTTTAGCAGTATATGACTGATCTGGCAGGAAACAGAAAGGAGACGATCTTTTAATACGTGAGGATCAAGCACTGGGAGTGAGAACGAGCCTGTTAAGTGTGGAAACATGTTGATCTGAACAGCGGGAGAGTGAATCATTACTGCATCTACTGCAGCAGCTCTGATGCCACGAATATATTCTCTGACCTGTTTTAAGAGATCCTGGTGGAGGTACACAGCCATGCCTAACTACTTCTCCTGAACACAAAAGAAGATATTTCAATGAATGTTGGTAACTAAATAGTTTTGGTTATTTAACCAATCGGCAGATTTAATTTGGTGTATTAACATCCACTGAATGGACAATAAACACTACTTAAAATATCTTCTACGTACCACAGAAGAAACTCGTAGTATGGAATGCTATAGTGGCTACCGGCAACTGTTTGATTGCCAACATTCTTTAAAATATCTTCTTTTGTGTTCAGCAAAGGAATGAAATGCATACAGGTTTGGAACAAGTCCAGGGTGTGCAGTGCTTAATTTGTAATTTATTAAAAATGTAATTAATAACATTTTTAATTAGTAAATTTCGAGGTCCCGGAACAAAGCGTGGTGATCATCTGGCAAGCGTGGGTATTTTTCATCCGCTTCAGGTAGTTGTCAGTGCTGCCTACTTGCATTTCTTTGGTAAAATATAGGTTTGTGTATGTTTTATTGTTGTAAATCATTTTTTTTATGCAATGCAAACTAAAGGGGCAAGATGTAAATCACCTCAACAAATCACATCAGTCTTTTCGCGGCGATTTATTGTTTAATTTTTACTAAAATTCTTATTAAACGAGTTTAAATGCAAGAAATTGTATACATGTTTTAAAAAATAAGTTGTATTGAGAAATGTATTTAACAAAAATAAAGGCAATTATCCTGTAAACGTGGTTGTGCGTAGTATTTTACGTTTTGAGGTTTTAATTATCTGTAAGTAGCTGTTCATGTACAAAGTAAAAAAAGCTAGTATTTTTGTAAACAAACAAACGAACAAGAAAGAAATAAAATAAAAGAGAGAATTCGCCATTGTTTCTGATAAAGCTTGCTCCACACATACACACACACACACACACACACACACACACAAATCAGTGTCCTCCAATTACAGATGTAGTTTATTACCGTGGAAATAAAACCTGGCATGATAACACACATATCTAATTTCATACTTTTATTGTAATTTTACATTTAAAGGGGATAAAGTTACTGACATTATCATTATCCCTCTCAGGCTCAAATTAAGTTTTAGTAACTTAGTAAATTTAGTAACCTATAGTACAGTTTTTAGTACTCCAGATTCATAAAATATGTATCTGGAGTAATAAGGTTTTTAGTTACTTTACTGTTGCAAATCTGCAACACCTGCCTTGAGAGGGTTATTGTGTAGCATATGCATGCTTTAAGTCAGCATGAACGTCTTTCATTGGGGTGTGAGGGGATCTGCCAAATGAGGAGCCCGATCTGAATCCAGCTGGTTCCAGCACAAATTAAGCCCTGAGTGTGTGTAAATGACACAAATGTGCATTATGTCATATTGACAACTAATGGTTGAAATGTACATTGCAGTCCAAATTCAAAATACTGAAGAGAGCGGTCTCTTCCACTCATTCCACCTCAGACTCAACGGGTTGCCAGATTGAGGACACGCAACAAGAACAATGAGCAATGAGCCCTACTTTGTAAGTTGAGTTGATTTTCCCGTGTTTTAACATTCCTCTGGTTATAAATGTTTTTAGATGAATGCTGAGGCTTTTTAGGTCAGATAGAATCTGCAATCTCTGATCCAGTTTGTTTGCTAGCCTCAATGGCTGCAATATGCTGTGTTTTTCACCAACTGGCCACCCGGGGTGTTGAAATACTATTGGGTAGGGCTTAGCCTTCACTTGGCCACAGGTACTTGGGGCAAAAATGCACCTTAATTGGACAAAAATGCTCCTGCACAAACAAATATAATCTATTACGTCTGTTGCTAACAAAGTTAATATGGTGCCATTATTTTACAAACAAATATCGAGAGCTCATTATTGTAGCGCGAAAGCACATTAATACAATGTGCGAGCGCGAGTCTCTTTCCTTTGCTCTAGCACAAAACCAGATGCGCGTGCTCCAGTAGCGTAGCCAGAAAAGAGACTCTGGGTCTGCATATGAAAATCTGGGTGTGCCACATTTATTGTCAGATTACTGTGCAAAATTATGGGATAGTATTTTTGTCGCACTGCTTCCGTCCAACCATACTCCTGATTTGCAGGTCGTTTCAAAATGTAGTAAATTGTTAAATGTAATAATTTTCTTCCAAATAAGATAATTTTTAACTTCTGGTACATAACTTGGACATTTCCAATCTGGCAACACTGTTTGTTGATGTTGGGCCCGGGGAGGGAGAAACTTCTTTATCAGGTGTAACGTTAAGGCCTTGTGTCTGGCTGTCCATCAAGCCAAGGTTTTTTTGCTAAAAAATAAATTAAGAAAGGAGCTCTGCGACATATTGCTAGCTAGCAATGTGCAATCAAAAATTATCTGTTTATATGAAAGACTGCTGGGGGTCACAGTAAGCTGCTGTTTGCTGATTGGTTGGCAGTCAAAATGTCGTCAGATATATTTTAACAAAAATAATTTAAAATGTAAATTACTTTCGCGCGTTGGCTGGCGCTGAGCCAGAGATGGACGCGCTCAACTCTTGTCATATATCACAATTAATATGCAGTGTTTTCAACCACAAAATGTTTATTTTAGGTTTCATACGTTTAAATATACATAAACACTAGTAAAACAATACATTGGCAGTTTGTAAAATACACACTGATGTCCATGGAAGCAGCAAAATTTATCTAATCAAATGTAATTTGCAGACGTGTTTTATTCATATATCAGACACACATAGCAGAACAATAAAGTTTACTCTATTCTTCGTCCAGTTCAACAGCCACTTACTTTCATGTATTTCGGGAGAAACTGGGGAATTCAAGTGCTGTAAGTTAAATCCGGCTGACAGGACTCTGAACTGCAGCGCTCATCTCGTTATAGATCAAGATAATTTATAAAGGTTTTTAAACTAAGAATCTGAATATCAGATAGTTGACATGGTGAGCAAGTTTGTGTATATATTTTAATAAAAAATGAAAAACTAAATAAAACGAATACCGATACATCTGTTAGTGGCTACGGTGTGTCACGTGACAATCATGACGCGTCGCCATGGAAACAAGGGGTCAGTTAAAATATTTTTAATTTAAGCGTGAAATGGTTGATTTAAAAATCTATATATTTTCTAAGTAAACAACAATAGCCCAAGTTTAGTAAACATTTTTTATTGAGACTATAAAAATAATTCTGCATCTATTTTTAGGTGGCACAGGCACACCCTGGCACACCCGTGGCTACGCCACTGGCGTGCTCAAACACTGTTTTAAAAGGTACTATAAATAAATGTTTATCCAATCAGACCTCCACAACTGACCAATGAAAATACTACATGAAATATTATTGTCTGAGTAAACTGAACCTGGAATTCTTTTGACAATCAAATCTTTAATTTCTTTCTTTAACTTAATTTCCATTTTAATAATATTTATCAATGTTAATGAAATAGAAATGGCCAGGAATTGGGTGCTTGGATGATTTGCACAGCCTCTGTCCAACTGGTTGGTCTAAAACGCCTATGGCCCTAAAGACTTTATATAAAACATCAATGTTATGTCATAATATGTCAGATAGATAGCTCAACTGAATTTAAAATAATTGCATTCAATTCTCAGTTTGTATGATGGCAATAATAAGTAACAACTCCTCAAATCAACAACAAATGTTAAAATAGATGTAAATGATGCAAATTAAGATCTTTAAGAAAATCCACTTAATATTAGCTATACATTCAATAGCACTTCAAAGACTACAGTGATATGATAGGTATTTGTATTGTATGCAAATGCATTAAACCCATAGAATATAATGTTGTATTGTTATGGCAAATATGAAAATTTCATTACAGTGTTATATTTGGTCTCAAAATCTTAAGTATACGTTTAGGGAATAGTGCAACTGACCCATATCTAAATGGTTATTTACATATCATCCATACACGTGATTCGTTTCTAATATTATGACAAATAATTATTAAAGTGTAAAGAAATCACAGATCCATCTTTGAAATCTGAATGGTTAATAACTTTTGATTTGGTTTAATTCAGGTGTCCAACGGAAATCCATGCGCAAGAGATTTGCACTCATGCATTGTATTAATGTGCTTTCGTGCTACAATAATGCGCTCTCGATATTTGTCAGTAAAATAACACCATATATATGTGTAGTCAATTAAGATCTTCTCATGCTGCGGCGCATTTTATTTTAGGCGTTTTTACAGTGTTGCGCATTTCAACTAATCACACACAATTCTGTTGAGTTTAGGAATGCAACGGCCAATCAGAAGCGTTCAGATGAGTCTTCGCTGAAACTCATCAGTTTTGTTGAGAGTGTGTGCGTTCGCTGACTGAATTCCAGACTCTTGTGAATTCCCTCATCATAAACTACAAAGTTTAAATGTATGTACAAAGTAAGAGATTCATTTCACAGTTTATACATAGGCTACTTAAGTGATTATAACCATAGTTATTTTTATTTTTTTTTGAGAGTGCTTAAACTCAAGATTGATCAATGTTAGTGATAATGTATAGCCTATAATTTATTCAGTGTTTGAATAATCGTGGAAAGGAAACATTATATAGCCTAATTATACATTTCTGTCATTATTATTAAAGGTACATGTTGTAGGACCTGCCACTAGAGGGCGCACTATCAAAACAATAACAATTGCGTGGTTTGATGATGCTAAGAAGGAGAGTTGAATGATGGGATTTATTGTCTTCTACCCAACCGCTGACGGCAATCAAATCAGACGGAAACATAAATCATGGATTTAATGCGAGTTCAATGATTTGCGCGAGTAGATTACATACAAAGTCAATGCAAAGACGCGATCAGACTGTGGATCAGACGCATCCTCGCGCGGGTCTAGAGACGCGATGCCCCGCGTTTGGCCTGTATACCCCATAATACAGATCTTGTTGATCATTATAATAGCATACGTTTTCTGTAAAGATACGAATCAAAACAACTCACCTGTCGAGTAAAACACAAGCGATATCGGCATTTCTTTCTAGTTGAAGTCTGTTGAGAAATTACTTCTGCAGTTGTCCACGCACTGTTGTCATGTGGTTTCTACGTCAGTAAAGACGGTAACAAAGGGTAACTAACGTCATTAGATTCATATCCATTCTACATACTCCGATACAGTAGGTGGCGGTATGCACCTGATAAGCCATGGTTGCAATCTGCCATTAAACTAATTAGAAGAAGAACTATCGTCATTGACAGGCGACTGCACTGCCCTCTGTCACCGTTTAGAATGGGAATTTTCTCACGGTTTACAAGTAGTTGAAAACATTAGAGATATTGTTAGTAATCAGCTGGATAAAATATATAACACTAGCCTAGTGGTGTTTGGATATTTTACTGCGAATATCTTAGAAATTGTAATCTCATTAAATACAAATTCGGTCCCATTAAAAAAATATATATTTACCCTAAATGACACCCATGTCTGGTTCTTGCGTAAAAAGACGTGTTTATGATGTTTAATACATTTGGCTGCTTTTAGCCTTACTCTGGAGTTGGTTCACACTCCGCCTATGGTCAAGACATTACATACAACACCTAGTCATAAAAGGGAATGCATGCAAGCATGTTGTCTGATTGTACACACTTTACACAAAGCCAGAGAAACGCTGTGTTCTTTCCAGCACAGATGTGTCATCCAAGCGGTTAGTTTATATGAACTGAAATAGTGCTCATTTGCATCAATTATGTCAACTCACCAGTCAAATCAAAGCAAGCGCTGCAGGAAGTTCCTCCAGCAGCAAAGACCTTTTAAACTCAACAGTCTTCCCTCAACATACAGCAACAGGGCATCTGTGAGGGTAATTTACCCCCTTGTATGCTGTAAATGCTGTAAATCTACATTATCTAAAGGGAAGCTTTGACCAGTGTGTCTGATCTTAGATTTCACCGCATGACTACGCAGAACATCCGATTCAATCCATCCCATCCCAGCAGGTCTTTATGAGGCAGAGCGGGGCATGAGGCATGATTACACCAGTGGGACCCCCGAATCCTGCCTGTGAGCTGTAGAGAGGGACATGCACTTCCTCAAAGCTAACTCATATCTCTGAGTGTGTGTGTTCAGATGGGCCACTCACTGGATCACGACTTACACCACGGAAAAACTGAATGACAAGGTGCTTTTTCTCAGAAAGAGAGATAATAGGAGGTCATTTTGGGACATTAAAGCTATATTTTTTCGAATATATATATTTTTTGAAGGTAAAGTTTCACTTTTTTTGTGATAAGTACTTCTTTATCTTGCAGTTATTCATATTAGTTGGATCAATAAAGAAAAGTAAGAAAATTTTCCTTTTTCCTTTTAAAAAAGTGCCTTTTTATATTCATACTGGTTTTATATAGTTTTCCAAAACTTTGTTTCCATATATTAAATAGATAATTCTTTCAAAAATATTTATAACTGAAAAGCAATGAATATTTTCTCATAATTTACTTACCATTATGCAGTTCCAAACCTGAATGACTATATTGAAAAATGTCTGTTTGAATCATTCATCATTCTCATTTTTGGGTGAATTATTGCTTTAAATGATTTTGTCATATGGTGTAACCAAGTAAAATATATAATACACATTTCTTAAAATTTGAACACATTAGTGTATATACTGTAGTACATCTTAATCTTTTTTTGTGTATACATATCATGAAAATATCTAGTTTTTGCAACTTATATGATGCTGGGTTTATAACAAAAAGGATTTTTTTAATTTTTTTTTACTGGTCCAACTGGATCCTAATGATCCTGATTGATCTGAATGGCTGTGATGTTTGCTCAAAGCCAGCTCTTGCATTACAGTGTAGAACACAATTAAAATATCACATTGTGCTGGTACAAAAGCAATATTTGCATCAGATGGGATGTACTGTTGTTAATGGAAAGATTGACTTTCTAAAATTTTCTAAACTTGGGTTTCGCCAGCTAATGCCATAGAAGAACCATTTTTGCTTCTCCAAAGATCCTTTCAGTGATCAGTTCCTAAAAGAACCATTCTCTTTCTTAGTATGAAGAACATTTAAATATTTAAAGAACATTTGTTTTCCCATTATAACAAACCTTTTGTGCAATGGAAATATTCCATGGATGTTTAGGGTTCACGGTGGAAACACAAACATTTGAAAAGATTGACATGCGATCCATGATGGTGTTGGCAGCTGCCACATTGTAGTCCAAAGTGTGCCAGACCTTGAGACGACCAGACCTAGTTCATCTCCTCAACAACAAACACTGTGGCCTAGAAAAACATTCCGGCTTGTTCACGGTTCCTCTACATCTATCTGAAGAGTGGCACGTGAGAGCTTCTGCTCAAAGCCATTGTGCTGATAAACGCCGCATTAAACACAAAAGACTAACTCTCACTGACAGAAATAGAGAAACCACATCATCGTAGATTGGGCCGTTTAAACAGACCGAATCGGTGCATATTGATTGCATGACCTGCATTTACAATAGAACTGAATGCTCTGCAGAATACCTCATCTAAACATGGCCTTCTCTTTATCTGTTATTTAGGACATCAGCAAAACATCGTATCCACCAGACATCCTTATTCACGGCAAATTAACAGAGTTTCACGGAGATGTGAACTACATAAAGTAGAAGCCAATAAAAAAAATAATTGCAAGGCCATCTCCCAAAACACTGCAAAATTGAATTACATTTTTCTAATTTAAAATCGAAACGCTCTTGAATCAAAATGCATTTTCTCGAGAAACCAATTTTTTAAATTTTTTTCTCGTTTTAAGCAAAAACAAACAACATTTAGATTTTTTTTTTTTTTTCAGAAAACAAGACTCAATATCTTAAGTCATTTTGCTTCTCAAGTAAATGCATCTTGAATGCAGCTGTAGTTCCAACCACTTAAATTTGTGAGGTTGATTGCGAAAGTACATTTGAACCTTGGTTTCCGGAAACACATAATAGTTGAACTATGTTGGTAATGAGAGATCTTGCGACCACAGTTGGCTAACGATAAAGTTCAGCACACGTTTGTGTTTGTGTAGCAGCTCAGTTCACTCACGCTCTGGGTCCAGCTGGGAGGTGCTCTGACTTTTCTTCCCCAGTCCCACCATGGCGGCCATCTTGGCTCCGAAGCTGGAGCGCCTCTTCTTGTCGTCGTCCTCGTCGTCGTTCCTGCCCAGCGAGCACATGTCTCCACCCACACTGGAGCTCTTGGTGATGTTGGACCCCGGGGTGGCCGTCTGAGCCCTGTGTTTCATTTTAGATGTAAACTCACTGTCAGCCATGTCAGGTGCAGGACATACAGGAAGAGGAGGACAGGGACAGGAAGAGAGAGGAAGGGACAGCATTCAGCTACAGGGTTTAGGAAAAGGGTCAAAGGTGAAGGACAGACACACGGGTACAACACAAGATGGGACATCTACTGAGAAGCATAAACATGATGATGTATTTTTGAATGCCAAAACCCAGAAATGAGTTGCATTTCAGCACTGTCCTGAAATCACTGGGCTTTTGGTCGAATTCCTGAAATAAGGTCTCTGTGTTAACACAAACTCATCTCATCAAATCTTTTCTACAACATAAAATACATCTGTAATACCTCTTGGGATGTAAAAAAAATAAAGATTTTCCCTTTGTCGTTTGCTGACAAGTGTCTAAATTGGACTACAGAGTTATTTTAAACTGGACTAAACTGGTTATGTTTATAATCTTGCTCTTGTAAACTATTCCGTCTCAAACTTTCAGAGAAAATGGTTTCTAATAAAGATGGTGTAGTTTGTTTATAGCCTACTTGAAGCCAAGGCTTCACAATTCATAGAAGTGTTGATTTGTATAGATTATATGACATAAAAACATTCAAAACTCATAAACGTTTGATGATTACAGAGCTTATTTATGCAATTTTCCAAAAGCCAATGGAAAATCCTTTTGGGTTTTTGTCAAAGGAGCCAGGCTGATGCAAACATGTGTGGGTTGGTCAACAAAAACACACTTATGGCACCAAACAAGAGAAATCTATGAAAACTTTGTGAGTCCCGAGGCCTGATATACTGCTGCTGATCTACTGCAAATACATTTACATATTTATAAGCTTAATAAAAATACCCTGCACTTGTACTGTTGGTATACTACACTAGTACAGTCTGCTAAATTAGAACAAATAATTTTGTACCCAATGCAATTTAATTGTGCGAAAGTAGAACTAGGTGCAACTAAAGATGAACTGAAGTATATCTGATTGTGCTAAAGTGGAAACTATTGCAAACATACTTCAGGCACACTTTAAATATCTTGCACTTAAAGACCAATATTATACCGAAGTCAGAGAATCCTTACTAAACCCGTTTTAGATATTAAAACACCTTTCATGCATAATATGAAGAAATGTGCAAGTTTTAATTCTAATTTTATATCAGTAAGTTAATGGATTTGAAGTATACTTAATATGAAATAAATGCATTTTAAATAAATGATGGCATAGGATTTCGTTTTTTGTTTTTATACTAGGTTAATGTTGTCACATGAGGTGTAAAGACTGTGCTGATGTGTCTACTTTGAGCTCATCTGCCACAACAGACTGCTGTAAAATATAAAAACTCTGACTCCGCACCATTCATTTAATCAGTCAGAAAAGGTTTCCTTTAGCATATCTTATAGAAAGGTCAGTATGTATAGAGACTACACAGACACACAGTTTGCAGAAGGCTTATATAATGACCTATTTATATGACATCGAGTCGAACACGGACGTGACTCATCAAACTCTCCTGAGAAAACATGAGAGGACGTCTAATAGAAACCACAGATTACTCTTCTGTTGCTCTCTTGAGAAATGGCAAGTTTACAGGTGATTAGTTTTTTCTGTGTAGGTTTTTATGCACTGTGTGTGTGGCAGGAAAGGTGTGTGTTTTAAGTCTTGTCAGGCAAAAAGGAAACGGTGGGTGGACAGAAGGACTAAGGCTAATTTGTCTTTGATGAGCCATCTCCATTTCATCTTTTGTTGGCATTAACCTCCCGCTGCAGCAGCTCAGTGTTTCTGTGGAAACTCCAGAAAGTGATGAAGATGAGGAGCTGTTTGGGTCAGAAACTACGAGGTAACGCACAATAACAGACAGGAAATGACCTTGCCTGGCTTCGACAACAGCATCCGACTCCATGAATGAGATTCCCCATCATTCACCCAACACGAATTACCAAAAACATGTTTTCAAGAGCACGGCCGCTACTAAAAATGCAGTCTGTGGTACTCAACATCTGTACAAGCGAGTCTCTGGGTGCTGGTTATGTAAAAACTCATTCTACTGCAGTTGCTAATTGCCGAAAAATTCCGTTAACGACATTAAAATTCTTTTTTATCTTCTGTAGCATTTTTAATGATCACAAACACTTCATCTATATTCAGTTAGTGACCCACAAATGGCACTGAAAACCCATTGAAGTGGAAATGGCGGGAAATGCTTGAGAACTGAAGCTTTTTTTCTTGGTTCTGCTCTAATTGGAGTGGAGACGGCAGATGTTCATGTGACTCTCCCCAGGGTTACTGAGATGATGGTGATGTTGTGTAAGACACAAGCTCTTTTGGGACAGTACGATGAATTATAAGGCAGTGGAGAGATGTGTCATCCACAAGAGTGAAATGACGACGACGTTTCTTTTTTAGTGCATTTTTGATTTTGGTCTAATCGAGATTTATGCATTCTGGTGTAAACCGATTTTTGATTGTGTTTTCTAAAAGCAAATAATGCATCCCGTACAACACTACGTTGTCACCTAGTTGGTGAGACTCAGTGCTATAAAGTAAATAAACAGCAATGTCCCGGTCTTTTACTATCACGATAAGCTTATCATACTCGTTTGCTACATTAGTAGGGCCATATGATTTCAATGATGCAGAAAACACAGTTTTACTGAATTTACTGTATAACGTGGAATTTCACAAAATTTGTCTTATTTTTGATGAAGAAATAAAAAAAAAAGGTCAGTACACTTCAAATTTTATTAGAAATGTTAAAAGATAACTTTTATGTTAAATTGTAAAATCCTTTGCCTCCATTACATATCTTTGTCATGTGTTTGATCACCACATTTTGAGTGATCATTGCAAAAAAATGTTTATGTACATATATTCTGTTCACGTATTCACTGTGTTCTATATATAGTAACAGTCAAAGGTACTGTAATTTAAAAAATATATAATTTTGTACTGTACCATAAAGGATATCAGCTGATATATCAATATCAAACTTATTTTTCTCCTTAATATCGGTATCGGCCCACAAAAACTCATATCGGTCAGCAGTGTTGGGTATAGTTACTTTGGAAAGTAGTTAGTTAGGTTACAACGTTACCATCAATTAAAAGTAATCAGTTATGATACAGCGTTACCTATTCATAAAAGTAACGCGTTAGAGTACTCATGCGTTACCAAAAATTAAAAGCCGTTTGCAGCGGCTCACACACGACAGACACAGCCCCCGGCCCCTTTAAATGCACCTAGAAGTCGTGACTCCCGACAATGAATAACGTCAGTCATCCGACTAAATTAACACTGCAGGATAACAATAACAGGAAAGACAGTCAGCAATCGGCTATTCCACATGGCGTTTTATTTATTTATTATCACAGAACATATTATTAATCAAAATTCGCATCTACCCAGCCTGGGTAGCCTAGGCTACTGTATATTATGAGCACCACAAGATAACTCCTGATTTTTCTTTAACTTTAAATAATGCAGTTATCAAAGTACAAGTATGCTTACTTGTAAACACAACCTTAAACAGGCTTGCAGATTTAAATCCATTTAGAAATGATGAACAACCAGCCAGCCAACGATCTAACAGAAATTAACAGCTGACCTTCAAACAAAAATGATAACAAACCGAATTAAATCCTTCATTGCCACACAGGCAAATGACAAATCGCTTAATAGCCGAACTAATTATTATTAAAGTGTCACTCACAGTCACAAGCCTAAATTCGCTTTAACACAGTCCTCTTACATTTACTCTTCAGAGTAGTGATTAAAACGTAGCGTTAAATTTGAGGTAGAATTTTTGGCGGTCGACAGAAGCTTTTCACCAAAGCAGAGTGTGCATTTTACCGTTATGTTCTTTTCTTTTTCGTTGACAAATTGAAAATAATGTGAGTACTTCCATAAACCAAACGCTGTCCTCTCTGCCATCTTGCCGGGAGTTCGAAAAAAAAAAAAAAATCCCCCCACACACACACAGGGTCAGGCGCAGGGCACAGACGCATCACAGCCATTGACTTTACGATCACAGAGCTTCGGCTCCGCTGATACATCCGCAGGTGGCACAGTAGACCTAGGCATACTGTCTGACAAAAAGCAGGCTGCAGTCGGGATTTTCCTTTCCTTAAAATAACGGATTACTTTTTTTAAAAAAATAACGAAGTTACTGATTACTTACGCACGGAACTAACGCGTTAAGTTACAAATTTCAGGAAAAAAGTAATTAGAGTACTCTAACGCGTTACTTTGTAACGCGTTACCCACAACACTGTCGGTCAGGCTCTAATTACTATATTGACCAAGTTACATTTTAGCTTAAGCACACAGAAAACATATAATACATAAGTATGATCTTTATAATAAATAATCTTTGTATGAATATTGTTGTAAAATAAATAAATAAAGATTTTTAATTAATATAAAATCTAAATATAAGGTTTCAATCAAGCCATAAATATGTTATTTTCCTGTAACTAAAGAGATTTTTTGTTTGTTTGTTTATTTTATTTGTCCAAAAAAAAATATTTTTTTGTTTTTTCAATGTGACGTGTGCACACGAGAATGCACACTATATAAATAACTATTTCCTAGCTCTCCTCATTCCTAAACTCTTATTTCATGAGCTTTACATGGGAACACATCAGATCTTTACAGGCATGATCACACTAGCCGGGTTCATGAGACGCTTTGCCTCTAACCTCTCAGGTTCCTCCTGTTCTTCCTCTTCCTCTGGGTTGACTGTAGCCCCACCCACCTCCCCTTCAAGCCCCGCCCCCTCTGTGTTCACTGTAGTGGCTTCCACCTGCTCTTCCACAGAGACAGAGCCCTCCTCTCCCTGACTCTGAAGAGCCTCCACACGGCTGACACACACACACACACACACACACACACACACACACACACACACACACACACACACACACACACACACACACACACACACACACACACGTAAACCATGCCACGACACCATGAAAGGAAACATGCAAGACAGAAAAGACACAGAAAAGACAGATATGAGATGAAGATAAGAAAAGAAACTTTGAGCAAAATAAAAACAGTATGAAAATGTGACAAACGTGAACAAAAGTGATTCTGTGACAGAATGATGCTGTCGTATACTGTGAGATTCTCTTTGAGAGTTTCAGTTCTTCTGTTAATGGGTGAATCTTTTATAACTAGTGAAAAACGTCCAATCCATCAAAAATACATTTTAGGCTATAAACACATTGAAACATTCATGAAAAGTACGCTGTTTTTCCTCAAAATTATCATTCTCACTTGAGTGATATGAAAATATTTAATAATAAAATGTAATAATGAAAAAAGGGTTGGGCATTTCTTCTTGAAATTCACCCATACCAAGTTTGTTCAAAAGCATGTGATGTGGTCTCAGTCATTGGTAAACACACTCTTGGCAGGTTCAGAGGTTCGGCTCAGTTCACGAGCAGGCAGAGCCGAACCTGAACTCAGCAGAAGCACAGTAAGTGTGTTCCTGACTGCAGAGGCTTTACTGTGCACTTACCTGATCCTGCGGCCCGCTCGCACTCTTTCTGACTGGACAGACATGTGACTCGTGCTGCTGAGCCGAGACGCACTCGACATAGCGGACACGTCGCTTACATCACTGTCCGACGACCTCATGGAGAGACTGTCCATCCCACGCTGGGAGGGAGGAAGAAACAAAACAAAGCATGCTGGTTATTACATTCAAATAATACTGCACAAACTGCCTTTGTTCAACTACATTACAAAATTTGATTTGAAGCAAAAAAGTAAATGAAAACTGGACCAAAAGACGATCAAATTAAATTTGCTTATTATACATATAAAAACAACATATTACACATGATACGAATAGAAATATTCAAGTGCATTGAGAGCATATGGCGGCTGATTACATAATTTATGATGCTTCATGGGAATGGGCGGAGCTAGAAATCATTTGGCGCAATTTGCTCAACCAAACTTTCTGATTGGTGGGATTTGTTGTAGAGCATCAGGGGTAATGTAGTTTTCTAACATAAATACCACTGTCAAACATGATTATTTGAAACACTGTGAACAAATGGATGATATACAATCAACTAACAACATCGGCGCTTACAAGAATGTTTACAAGTTTTAAATAAAAATCTATTCCCTATGGAGAAAATGAGTGAAGTTTTTAAGTCTGAAACTGGAATGCTGCACTCTATGATGCTAGCATGCTGCTAAGCTAGCAATAATACGCTAAAAAACAAACCAATAAACTTTAGTCAGGGTACTGCTTGAATTTCTGAATTATATTTGTATATTTCTGACTTCATCAGCCATCTTTGATACATGTGATGTCCCGTTATATTTCATGTTTTTCAGTCCTTATTTCTAGTGGAAAGTGTGTTAAATGTTGTCTAGGTAGTCAGCTCTTAGGTTTTCAAACGGAACAGATAATTAAAAGGTTTAGAAAAGTCACTAAGTATGTCATATTCCAGAACACACACTGCTCTCAGCTGTCCAAAACCAGATTTGATATAACCTATACAATGACTCAAACAAGAACCGGAGGACAGGAACGAGATCAGCTGTTATGACGACAGGATTCACAGCGCTAATCTTCTCTTACAGTAAACTCAAGACGGATGATATATTTCAGCAGTGCACCAGTGTTAATTTCGTTGACGAAGACTATGACGAAAAATATTCGTCAACTAACCTTTTTCACGGACGAAAACTAAATAAAAACTAAATAAAAAGTCAGATATGATGACGAAAAACGTGACGAAATATAACTGACACTTTAGTCAACGAATAAAAATTTGACGAAAATATATGGGAGGGACGAATGGAGAAGAGATCCAATCAGAGCGAATCTTTGAGGGTAGGTTGATCTATGCAGAAGCAGCCGAGCCATTTTAAAAAGTCGCGGCAAATGCAAGCGCAACAGCTAAACAAACGCAGCAGCAGTTACACAGAAAAGAGAACAAAGATGAGTTTGCAGAAATTCGCACAGTTTCGAGGACGTTTTCATAACAGTTAAGTTGTTTACACAGGGAACTACACTGCGACCTTTTGAAATGCCATTTGGACCCAAATTTTTATGGGGTCGTAAATGTATCACTGATTATTTTTGTACCTACTTATGTGTAATGCTATGTTTTAATATGAGCATTTATTAAAACAGAAATGTGTATTTTAAGAATACGTTTTATAACGTGCTCCGAGCATTCAACGCATCAAGTTGGCTTCAGCCCCGCGATGCAGGAACGCTGAACTGAGCAGATGGTTACTCGCGCAACACTGAACCGAGATCTCCTTCAGGACGTTTGCGTCCTCCTGCACCTGAACGAACAAATACAAATCGCATTTTAAATAAACATAAGAAAAAGAGCGAAAAGTGAAAAAGCTCAATTCAGCAGCGCGGTGTTCTGGTGTTCAGGGAGCAAGCAGAGACGCGTCTCAAAGTCTTCTTGCTTTTGTACCGACAACAAATACATACTAAATATGTCGAAATACCCGTCTTGGAAAGTGTGTTCGAAAAGGTCTGTAGTTATGTCTTCAGTGAAAGTAAAGAGTTGGAAAAAAATCGGATGCGTATCTTTATAATGGATGCATTTGTCTCTTAAAGTGACCGCGCCTAATTTACTAGCTCTGCTGTCAGTGTCTTTAATGTATGAAAATGAAAGTAAATCACTCACTGCTCTTGATTTAATTACTTTGTAGTTTTAACAAGAATTTATCCAAAGTCAGTCCAAAAATCAGATAGAATAGATTATATTGTTTTACTAGTGACTAAAAAATAAAAATAATAGGGACCTGACCATGTTTTGCTTAAGTGTTTCTTTCTTTAATTGCTAATGCAACCTTTTCACACCACAGACTGAACCAAATTAAGCATTGCATCCGACATTATCAAGATGAATTTGTTGTTCTGACACAGTTTAATCCTGAGTTATTGTCATATTTTATTACCAATTTCTAAACTACAGGCAAATAAACTGTGATATTGTAAGAAACGTTGAAGGTGTCTGAATACATTTTGGTTTGATTGTGTATTTTATTTTACAGTGAAGACTATGCAGTGCTATTTTAAATGAACAAAAACAATCTTAAAAAAAATGTAAACTTTGTGTAAATAGCACAAATAAAGAAATAGAATGAACAAACAATACAAATATAATATATGTGGTTGTCTATTTCAATAATACTGTACTTCATCTTGAAAGAATGTCATATGCATTGCATATCATTCAAGACGAATGCATATCTTTTTCAGAGAGCATGTATATTTTTCATTGAGAGCAGGCCTTATGTTTACTTTATAAATACCATTCCATAACAGACTGATGGAAACATTTAGTCAAGTCAACTAAGTTGACTTTGTTCTACTAAAAAAAAAAACTAGACTAAGACTAAAAGACTTAAGACTAGACTAAGACTAAAACTCTTATGATATTTAGTCGACTAAAACTAGACTAAGACTAAAACATTTCAGATGACTAAAATGTGACTAAAACTAAATGGTGTGTTATTCAAAAGACTAAGACTAAGACTAAATCCGAATTCGCTGTCAAAATTAACACTGCAGTGCACATGATGAAGCAACAAACAGTAAACCCTTAATGATAATCTAAAGAGATTTTGTTCTCACTAACTGCAACTAAACACTGCACGTTAAGCCATTTTGGTGCTCTCTTGGGTTTTAATTGTGTCGTGCTGCACTGAGAAGCTCCGCCCACTGCAAAATCTCATTGGTCCAAAACTCACTTAACATGATGTGGCCACGAAAAAAAAAAAAAAAGGTCAGTGTCTAATTTAAGTTTACAAAATGTACCCAACCTTTTTTAAAGTTTGGGGTTGGTAAGATTTAATCTCTTAATCTCACTGAGGCTGCATTTATGCGATCAAAAATACAGTAAAAACAGTAGTGCTGTAAAATATTATTAAAGTTTAAAATAACTGTTTTTTACGGTAATATATTGTAAAAATTTTATTTATTCTTGTGATGTAAAGCTAAATTTTTCAGCATCATAACATATTTAAATATGATGATTTGCTGCTCAAGAAACATGATTATTATCATCTGTGTTAAAATTATTTGTAGAAATGATCATTTATGTTCAGGATTTTTGATGAATAGAAAGTACAAAAAACTGCATTTATATAAATATAAGGGTTTTGTAACACCATAAATGTCTTCACTGTTACTTGTAATCAATTGAATGCATCCTTGCTGAATAAAAAGTACTTTCTTTTTTTATTACCTAATCTTACTCACCTCAAGCTTTTGAATGGTAGTGTATCACAGGTTGTAAATTGCAGATTTAATAATAAAATAATAGATATACTATTTAAAATGAAAAGTAATGGTCAAATGTAGCCGGTTGTGTTAATGTGAATGTGATTCTCTACACACTGATTGAACACTAGAGTAAACTTGAGATAAACTGACTTCAAACATCTAATATATACTACCAAAACATCAGTTTATTAAAAATGTTTGCACAAATGTCTAATCTAATTGCTGCATCCAAATATCTGTAGGACCCACTGGATCCATTTGGCTTTAAGAGGAACTTCTCAATGCACCTGGTTGGTGACACTTTATATCATCTGAAGAGTTCATTCGGTATTGCCGGCTATTCTCAACCACAAAGACCAAACGACTGGCACTGGACATGTTTGTAAATGTGTTTCTAATACCAAGGGATTTCTATTGGCTGAGACATCTCTCTCTGAATGAAGCACACAAAACACTGAGGAAATAAACTCAAGCAATAAGAGAACGAAACATACCCTTGATGGATCCTTGATGGTGCCTGTGTGCAAAGACAAACAAGGGTTAGATGAAACTCATCACACAAAAGCACAGCATGTGACACAGCATTGTTGCTTGTTACATACAAATACACATCACACGCGACACACGGCTGACATAAACTTATGTGGACAGCATTATTCAACTGAATCTGATCCAGTCAACCCAAATAACCAGAAAGAAAACACAATGTCATTAACTGGCAGAATTAAAAGTCATTCAACATAACTTCTGTTCTGCAAGACTAAAGAAGAGACTGCATCTTTAAATCTTGTACTGTGTCTGCTAAACATTTCTTTTGTCAACTTTTAGGAGTACATTTGCATACACTGTACTGAATATAAGCTAAAACTAATACACATGAGCTCTAATGTTCCCTGTAAGCTGCGCGTGCGCGCCACGAAGAAGGAATAATGTGCTGCGCTCATGCATTTAATAAAAATAGAAACATTTTCTATTATATATATATATATATATATATATATATATATATATATATATATATATATATATATATATATATATATATATATACTGTAGCTTTATACTGTAACCAAATTCCCAGGTAACCTAAACTGTACATCATTTAGTTACATCAAGGTTCAAATCAAATATAAATTAACATTAAACATAAAACACTAAAATTAAAAGTTAGAGTTTGTTTTGCACTAATCAGTTGTTCCACAAGGGGGCAGCAATGGCCCGAGCTGTTGTTTCATAGTACACAATGAAACTGAAGAGACAGAACAACATCAAAACATCAGAGACTACACCCACACTGACAAGTGATTGTGAGGGGGTTGTGGGAGAGACACAACCACAAGCTAAACGTATTAATTTATTTTAAAGAAACTGACCTCAAACCTGTGAACGTTTGTGTAGTTGGGATGTTTTAAACTCCTTTAGCAATTTTACCCAATCATATACACTGCTTATTCCAACACACACACACACACACACACACATACACACACACACACACACACGTGCAAGTCTCCAAAGGTTGTTTTGAAGGGCTAAATGTTGGTGCCACACAAACTCAAGCCGTACCATACCTGCATCTCCATTCTCTGACACTGTTGACTCTGACACTACAGCTGATGTGAGGATGAGAGGAAAACAAGACAGTTTAGACGGACGCACAGTGTGATGATGGACACACACTCACACACACACACACACAGAGTTTAGATGAATTTCATTCCGAAACTCATCACTCATATCATGCCGAAACAAACTTAAAACAGATCTGAGAAATTCAACATAAAAAACAAACATAAAAAAAAACGTAAAAGATGTAAAGCATCAAAACAAAGAACTGATGCATACTTTGAGCAAAGCTTAATGAAACACACAAATCTCAGAAACACACTACAGAAAGACCACCACTAATAGCCTATTTTTCCAACTACATACTATAAGCAATGCTACGATTTACAAAGCATTTATAATCACTCACATGCTTTTGTCTCAATCTTATAAAGTGACATTTACAACAAAAAGGCCACTATCAGTTCAGTAGCTTTCCAAAATCCCACAAGCCTCCAACTTTTCCTGTTTTAGTGTTGTAAATGTAATGATTCGTGTAGTTTACTATTCTGCTTTTCATGTTTACTTCAATAATAATTCCAGAAAATAAAACTTTTTGAGCTTTAGCATCAATAAAATGAATCGTGCAAATGACTATGATTGTGGCCTTACTTCTACCACAAGTTTCTAAAGTGATGCCAAAGAAACAATTATCAGTTCAATTTGATGTCTCTACTTAAACCTTCCGAAGGTTCAGTCTTAAATGACACAGCAGCAACAAGAGCAGCGAGAGCAGAGAGCTGAAACCTAGATCCCTTAGAAGCACACTAGGATTGATCTACTCTACTAAGGGCGGATGAAGAGCACAGGTTGTGCCATACCAGGAGCTTTCTTCTGCTGGTCCTCCCATGTCACCTCTGAAGTTACAACACAAGGAGAAACAATCAATGCTCCTGCTGAACAAACTGTTAAACAGATGTGCGCAGTGCACACTGTATAAAGCACATTTAAGCATGTTCAGTTCGCAGTTTTGCACAATCTACCCTTATAGTGTTAAAAAGTTTTTTTTTAATTTAATTTAATTTAATTTTAATTTAATTTTAAAAAGTTTTTTTTATTTATTTATCTAAAAACAAAAAACAAACAAAATGAATTTAAAAATGTATTTAAAAATAGCAATTTATTATTTTAGTAATTCATTATTAGCATTTCATTTATTATGAATATATTTTATTTAAAAATACTAAAAAACATAGCTTTTGGTTATGAAAGTGAAACTGAATTTTCTTTTTTTTTAGGAGTGCTATTGAGCCATCTGCAGGTGAATGAATGCACTCAGTTTACACATGGGTACAGTGGCTTAAAAAACACAATAATAACCAATTATTCTCAATTAAATCCCACATAACTAGAACAATTGCACAGCTTGGTGTGAAACCTGAATTTATAAACATTTTCAATAACAAAATAAGTTTCTTAATGGCATCACCAACACAATCATATCATACTGTACTATATGTATGATGACAACCATACTGCAAATGTGTACATCATCTACTTGTGCTAAATCCATCCACACGAACATGACAGAGAGATGCACACGCTCACACACACTTGCCTTTCCTCCCATTGACAGGTGGGGGAGCTACAGACTCTTCCTGGGATTCTTATGTGGGAAACGGCAAACACATAAACAGAGGGTGAGTCCAATGATCAGTGTGTTCCACAGACACACAGGAACACTAACCAGCACACACACACACACACACACACACACACACACACTCAAGAGAAGTTACAAACACTTTTACAATAAAGTAAAAAATAAAATTGTAGTAAAAGTAAAAATAAAAATAAGTAAAAATAAAAAATTGCTGTGAGCTAAATAAATGATGTAAAGAAACAGGCACCCTGACTATGTTCAGAACAGTGTAGCTACTGTTTTTGTGCAGTGTGCAGTTTCTAACATACTTTTGATTGTATTAATGAAATAATCACAGGCAATTGAAATCACGATATGGACTAAAATCTGTGAATATTAAACAGCGGAAGACAAAGTCATTTAAATATGAAGTGTGCATGTTCTGCTTGTCTCTGTCTAATGCACATACTGAAGCATACATTACACATTTATGAATTCAACTGATTGAAATGACAATAAATTAGAATAAAAAAGAATATAGAAAAAACAACATTTAATTGGGCACTATTACTGTTAAATTTGTAAAGCTGCAGTCCGTAACTTTTGGTGCTCTAGCGGTTAATAAAGGTCTTGCAGAAGAACATTGTGACTGGAGTTACTTCTCTCACTTATTACAGGTGTACTGTGGTGATGCTGTGTCATGTTTCACTCGCTTATTATACAAACACAAAAATGTTATGGACTGCAGACTTAGATACATTATTAAAGTTTTAAACATTCCTGATTATTCATATATAATTAACAATTAAAACATTATCCAGAAAAAAAGTGTATACTGTGCAGTATGCAGTGCACAAGTATTTGTAAGACCCTAAGTGTATACTGTGTGGTATACAGTAAGAAGTACACTAGTATTTGTAAAGCCCTAAGTGTATATACTGTGTGGTATTCAGTAAGCAGTACACTAGTATTTGTAAGGTCCTAAGTGTATACTGTGTGGTATACAGTAAGAAGTACACTAGTATTTGTAAGGTCCTAAGTGTATACTGTGTGGTATACAGTAAGAAGTACACTAGTATTTGTAAAGCCCTAAGTGTATATACTGTGTGGTATTCAGTAAGCAGTACACTAGTAGATGTAAAGCCCTAAGTGTATATACTGTGTGGTATTCAGTAAGCAGTACACTAGTATTTGTAAGGTCCTAAGTGTATACTGTGTGGTATACAGTAAGAAGTACACTAGTAGATGTAAGGCCCTAAGTGTATACTGTGTGGTATACAGTAAGAAGTACACTAGTATTTGTAAAGCCCTAAGTGTATATATTGTGTGGTATTCAGTAAGCAGTACACTAGTAGATGTAAGGCCCTAAGTGTATACTGTGTGGTATGCAGCAAGTAGTACACTAGTATTTGTAAAGCCCTAAGTGTATACTGTGTGGTATACAGTAAGTAGTACACGAGTATTCCATTCCAAACATAGGCAGTGTGCTTGTGTTTAGCTCATCTGCATTGACACACCTGGCACAGAAGCCTGCGAGACGAGCGGTGAGGATGATGATGATGGAGCAGGAGGAGGAGGAGGAGGAGGAGGAGGGGCAGGAGCTGGAGTGGGAGGGGCATGTGTGGGTGGGGGAGTGGCAACTGAAGAAGCTAGGTGGGCGTGTGCAGGAGGAGGAGGATCATGTGCAGGAGGAGGTACAGGGGCATGGGTGGCAGCAGGGCCCAGGACAGGAGACTCCATCCCCACATGAGCTTTGATGATGACAATGAAGACAACAGGATTGGCAGAGACAGAGTTGTGGACAAAAAGAAACAAGAAAATTAACAAGAGGACTAATAAGCCTTAAAATAGTTACAGGCTACTAAAACAGATATTGTTAACCGAAGTTTTGACATGAGGAAAAAGCAGTGCCCATATGAAATTATCCACTTTAACTTATTTATTATAGTTTTATTAAAGTTTATAATATTTTCTTGTGATATAATATTTTATATTTTAAATAATTATACATTTTATAATAATGCAATTTCCCGGAGTATTTTTTTATAAATTTTGTTGTTTAGAAAAAATGTTTTAGTTGTTGTTGTTTTTTTACTCTGAGCTTGTGTAAAATGCACACTATTGCTCAAAAGTTCGGGACCTTACAATTTACTTTTAAATGGTTCTGAAAAGTCTCTTATTATCACCAAGGCTGCAATTTATTTGATCAAAAATACAGATACATTTCATATTATTGCATATAAATGTTTTGTAAAAAGCTAAAAGTTTTTACTGTAACTTTTGATCAATTTAATTCAGAATAAATTTATGGAAAAGAAAAGAAAGGTTTGAACAGTAGTATATAGACTTGCATGTAACAGGTTATAGTAACTTAAGAATAGAATACCGTTATTCCAAACAAAGTCTAGCATTTTTTGATTTTTGATTTTGGCACATCACCAAAAAATATTAGATGACACACACACACACACACAAACAAATACACAACGAGGCATTTGTGCCACTGTATTGTTATTTTTGTAAATTTCTTCTGTAGTTTTTTTTTTAATAATTATTTGTTTATTCTTATTATTTGATTAAATGGCTATCTTCGCTATGTAGCAGCAGCATTACCAGCCATTGCTTGTGTGCCTTGTGGAGGTGGATGGGGCGGGGCCAGGGGTTGTGAAGCCCCTCCCACCGCTTCAACATTCAGACCGAAATAAGAGTAGGAAAGATAAACAAATGTATGCCATCAGACATGGAGATGAAACAACACAAATGTGAAAAGAAAAGCTAAAATTATTTTCTATGCTAATTCACTCCACTCACCATACTATACCAACATACTAACTACTGTACAGCACAGTAACCTCAAATGCAAATATATAATTTTGCAAACTGAATAATTCAATAGTATAAAAGTGTAGCGACCCACTGAAATTGAACTATGCATAGTCTATCACCAAACTTTGATGTCAGTGGCAGAATATCAAGATCATATTTGCATTTGACTGATGTTAAGCATCCTGTGTGTCCTAAATATATGTTACCAGTCAGTATCTGTGGAAGCTGGGAGAGAACAGGGGGCGGAGCAGGAGGCTGAGGTACCGCCCCTGTTCCTGCTTCATTGGTTGATGAGTTGTGCCAATCAAAAAAGAAAACCAAAACCAAAACATCACTAGGTGACCAATAAACTGTGACTATCACTCTGTGACTGAAAGGAGCACTGATAGAGGTAGACTGCCATTTCTAAAACATAATATAAATATATATTCATCTCTAAACATAGCTTTCATGTCAGTGATTAACCCTTAAAGGTTGCAGAGCTGCTGCTATAAACATACCAGAACTTAGCTTGCAACTTAAATGCTGCCAGAAGATGCTACGAACATTAAAGCTCTGACATAAATTGCTTTTACCTCAACAAATTACAATAAGGGCACACTGATTTGTATGGAAGCAGATTTATGCTATAGAATAAAGATACCAAATAGGTAATTGTGTAATTTATCAATTTATATACCATAATATTGAGTTAACATAGCGCAATTCAGACTTTTTATTTGCTTTTATAATTTAAAGCTTACATTTTGCAAATTAGACTTTCTCTCCCAAAATTGAGACTTTGCAAAATTACGTCTTGAAATTTGGACTTTCTCTCTCAGAATCAACTTTATAACTTAATTTCCAGCAATTCATTTTTTTTTTTTTCTTAAGAATTTTACAACTATCGTTTTCCAAGAAAATAGTACTATTTATGAGACATAAAAATCACAAAAGCAAAAAATTTAGTCAGAATTGCAAGATACAGTAAAGTAAAAAAAAAAAAAAAAACTTTTTTATAGCCAAAACAGTCTTTTGATATCCACTGTAGCAGATTTGGACATTAATCCAGACATAGACGAAGTACACAGACATCTATAATGATACACGCACAGCACTTCTGAGTGCACTAACATAGCTGAAGCACAAATTAAAACATCCGTTCACTCGGTTAAATGAAAAGGAGAAGCTAGACCAACGACAGGTAAATCTCACAGGCTGAATCACACAGAGTAGATGATAAAGCCGTAATAAAGAAGACGGAGACGAGGCTAAACATACTAGAAGAAGCTAGTGCTTACAGACCTTCATAAGGTTCGGTAATGCCCTCGCCATCGTCTGGGGAAAAAACAATCCATGCTGTGTTATGTAAAGGAGAACTCTATTATTCTATTGTTAAATGATATTCTATACTCGACTGGTTGTTTATGCATAAGCCATTTTTTGTGAAAACCATTGTGCAAGAGTAGTTGTTTACTTTCCTTATTTGTTGGATTTCTGTCAGTTACCCAATGGAAAGGTTACTCTTATCGTCCACAATAATGCATCTTGTGACTCTAAAGTTTTCCACTCATGCGCCACAAACCAAGCAGTTTGGTAGAATCCTAGTTGGTCTACTCACTTCTGTCCACCGAGCCCTTCAGAGGGACTTGTGGTAGCTGGCGCCCTCTTCGACTGGAGACTGGCGTGCTGGTGGGACTTGTTTGGACCGATCCGGAGCGGATGTTTGCCCTGCGGGGACATATGGTGTGTCAGGAATCAACATAAAGCATTTAATCTAAAGAAGTGTTGGTGGTGGAGTCATAAACCTGGCCGAAACACTGTTAGACTAATGCAGAACACGCTGGTGAGAGGACACCAATATCATTTATAATATCATATCGCCAGCATCATTTAATGAGACAATAGTGTCAGAAAACACATTCCACTTGAATGCTATAAAAGGGACACATATCTTGTACTATTAAAAAAAACAAGTCAATATTTGGCACCGTTTTTTTCCCTGGGGTTAGTAAGAAACTTTTGGGGGAAGTAAACACATTTGGTAAATGATGTCCTGTAGATAAGGTGCATCAACATAAGCTGAACATTTAAACATCTGTAAAAAAACAAAAAACATTTACTTATCCCAAACCTGTGAACAGCTCTGTATATAAATTGTAAAGTTGCAAAGTAAAACATATTTTGAATACATATAAAAAAAAAGAAAAAATTATATATATATATATATATATATATATATATATATATATATATATATATATATATATATAATTTACGACTGTAAAAGAGCATGCATTTAATAAATATGCCACAGTCATGTGCATTTTAGCCAGGTAAATGTACAAATACATCCGTGTAAAATGCACATCAACTCCACAGTAAACACAATGATCTTTAAAGCACCTTTTGAGCTCAGTGTCACATCAGCTTTTAGTACATGTGGCTCACGTCTCAAAATCAGCTGTGGCACATCCGAAAGCTACCGCATCAGTGAAAGTTCATGCGTACATCTGACACATTCATGTCATTTCCTAGTGACTTATGACGTGCGGGGCAAATCGTAAGTCAAAAGCTGTGATGGCGTCTCAAAAGGTGTGATGGAGTCAGCATCAGGAGCTAAAGCTGCAAGGAAAGTGAAAAGGCCTGAATGCATGAGCACACGGCACTCATAACAGCCCATAACTCAAAGCATAAACTGTTAAACAATAAAAAAATAATGTTAGTAACATACACACAAATAATAATAAAAAGTCAACTGAAACTGTACGATGCCAGGTACACACCATTATATCTCAAGAGGATATAACAGGTGTGTCTATAATCCAAATGAAAAGACGTTAGTAGCAACCGTCATCACCTCTACAAATGAAGATAAAATCATAAACAGCATCGTTACACAGGGTTAAAATAAGAGGAAGTGGATAGAGGTGCATTCCAGGTGACAGGAAGCAGAAGGCATGGGTTCGGTTAACGCTTTAGTGCTTGTTGTGATGGGTCGGGTCACCTCGTTAAGGCAGGAGAGGGAGGGGCAGATCTCCCTGAAGGTAATGATGGCATGGATCTCATGTAGCCAGAGTCGGGCCGTTCGGACGAGCGGGAGCGGGTGTAGACCGGTCGCTCCATCATGGGCCGCTGGTCAGCTGACCTGGACCTGTAATGCTCATGTCTGTCCACCATGCTGCGGCTGTACCTGCAGAACGTTAGTCAAAAAGCCACGCTCAGCCGAGCCCCAGTGCATCATGGGATCACAGGGCGTCTCAGCTGTGAAATGTCATTACTTGGCTGATAATTAGCACACCAAACAAAAGTGGGTTGGAGTTTTAGCATCGGTTGCTCAGGGAAATCATAAAACCAAGGAGATTTACCAAACTGTTAACCAACAAATTGACATTGACAAACAGAAGATTCTGGAAGCTGCTGCAAAGAAAACAAGTCAACACAGTTGATACTAACACAACTATAGCCCCGTAACTACAGTCTACTCCTATATACTCCATCTATAGAAGTACTTGCACTAATTCTGCTGCATTACCTCAGATCGTCCTCAAAGTGTTCATGGTTAGCTGGAAACTCTGGGATATTGTCCTCTCTATGGATGTGCATAAGATAAGAACATAAAAGGCTAATTTAGAAGCTCTTATAACTGTCAGTAGTTGCTAAACAGCCTTATTATACAATTTACCCTTGTGAAAAAGTATCTGTACCTCAAGTCTTAAAGGTATCCTTCTGAAAACTACTTGCAGATAATATAATATTAATGAAACAACAGGCCACTTAAGTGTACTTAAATAGAGACACATTCATGACCAGTGCTGGGGGAGGTTACATTTAGAAGTAATGCATTACAGTATTGCGTTACTCAATAAAAACGTAGGTTACTTCTTTGAAAAAGAAACTCAGCAATTTTGTTGTAAATTTAAAAGTACTGTGTTACTTACTAGTAGAAATAAGTCATCATTAATGTTTGAGACTATGATTCTTAACACACTTAAGTAGACTTTTAAAAAGTGCTCTTTGTAATAATCTTTTATCATGTTTTAAATTAAATAAATTGCACCTCTATCATTACAAATGGGTAATTACAAATATATTAAAATAAAGAACAAGTATTAATAGTGACATTACATTTTAGTAGTTATACTTTAACCATATTTCAAGGTCAATAGAAGTAATTATGAAATGGGCTTTTAAATAATATAATAAATAAAAAGAAAACAAAATAAGAGGTTAGAGGTCATATATATATATATATATATATATATATATATATATATATATATATATATATATGTATATATATATATGTATATAATATATATATATATACACACACACATTTTTATCAAATTTAAACTATAATACATTTTCATTTAATTACTATTATTATGAAATTAAGTGTCTGAAAAAAATGCATTCAGTGCACACAAGTCTTTTTTCAAAGTATTTGTATTTTGTAATAAGTAATTTTTGACAAGGGGTATACTGATAAAATAAATTATTGTGTACTGTTCGAAGTGAGATTCAGAAAACTAAACTAAACTAAACTAAACTAAAACTAAATATTATTACATTCTAAAAACTAGCTTCCAAACTAAGATTCTAAGATGTTCAGCTGTGCTTCTGTGAATGCTAGTGACGTTTATGAAATATTATATTATATAAGAAGCCATGTTAAAGAATACTGAGAAGATTAAACACTTCTGTAAAAAAATGCATAGGTCACCGGACAACTACAGCATCTAAATCTGTCTGCACTGAAACTATTGCATTTATTATAATTATACCTTTCTGTATCTGTAGAAGGCTCAATTTCTATCCTGGGGCATGTCCTACTGAAGAAACCACCTCAGTGTGTTAGTGTCCCACTTAGTACACGATATTAAGCATTTATTTGTTTTAAAAGGTATTAACAGGTCAGTAAAGTAAATACATAAAATGAACTGGAGCCTCGGATCCATTACTGCCATCCGTTACTAGACAAAGCCTCAGTGGGAACATAAATGTGGCATCTGTTCCAGGCAGTTGATAACAGATGAGTAAAGAAAGAGTGAGGGATTGTGATGTTTGTGATGTGGGTGTTTATCTCTTCAGAAGTCTTACCTGTAGTCTCCACCGTTTCCATTCATGACATGATTGGGCCATGGAGTAGATACATGATTGGGCCCATTGTAATATCTTTAAATGGAGGATGAGGATTGATGGATTGGAATGAAGAAAGGAAAGTAAGATTAGAATGAGCAACAGCTGAATCAGGGCAAGGGCTGAGGGTTAACTCTGTAACTAGTATAAAGCAGTTCTATATTATGGATGCATGAACAGAATGCATGTCTCAACTAAAGTATCCGGATTTTACCTCTCAGGAGATTCATACGAGTCACTGTAGGCAGACATTTGTCTATCTCTCCTCATCCTCCTGAACACAAAATAACACACAATCAGATCCAATATGCCAAACATAATTTACCTGCTCAAAAAAAAGTTCAGCGCAACCCTAAGGTTCAATTCAAATTCATTCATTCATTCATTCATTCATTCATTCGTTCATTCTCCTGATATGTTTGATTCCTGTAGCTCAATTGGTAGAGCACTGCGCATCAAGCGCAAGGTTGGGGGTTTGTTTCCCCGGGAACACATGATAGGTAAAAATTGATAGCCTGAATGCACTGTAAGTCGCTATTGATAAAAGCGTCTGCTAAATGCATAAATTTAATTTAATTTAATTTATATCACTTGCTATTTTTCCAAGATAAGGACTTGGGGGCACTCCACTCAGGACCATTCCACCCATCAACCACCAGATGTCACTTGGACACTAGCATCTCTCATACTGTTGCACCACACCCGAACTACATTCCCCATGAGTCATTGCATCACAATCACCCTGCCACACCTGCACCTCATTCATCAGCCAAGGACATTAAGATAACGGCACATTTATGGGTCACAATTTAGTTTGGAGACCAAATCTCACTATTAACTTTGACTTTTGCCTCAATATACTCATAACTGCTGCTTATTAATAGTTAGTAAGATTAATACTTTTTTAAGATTAATACTCGTTATTAAGTGTATGTATGCGGTTGGATTAAAGGATCTAAAATATGGTCATACAGAATAATGGTGTGGGCACATCAAAAGCTAAGTTCATATTTGCATTACATTACTCCCTCTAGATTACTTGCTGGATGTTTTTCGTGTTACTCATGTAAATAAAAATCATAAAAACAATAAAAACTGTTTCCTGATAAAAAAACAGATGTATCAACAAGCTTTCTCTGATTGGTTTGCGTGACAAGGCGTCATGCAAATTTTCCCCTCGAGTGCAAGGAAGACGTGATTGAGGCGAATATCCAAATTTACGTAATTCACCCGGACCAAATTCGCAACTATTCATGTCTTTGCATTGACTTTTTATGTAAACTACTTGCACAAATAATTAGATTCGCTTTTGGTGTGCACACAACATAAGGCATTAATATGTGTTTTATAACTACTAATCAACAGCCAATATGCTAGTTATATGCATGCTAAAAAAACAACAACTAGTTAATAGTAAAACTGGTCCCTAAACTAAAGTGTTACCCATTTATGCATTTGGTAGACACTTTTATCCAAAGTGGCTTGCATTGTATTCAATGTATACATTTTATTAGATGCATGCATTCAGTAGGAATCAAACCCATGACCTAAGTGTTGCTAGTGCCATGCTCTACTGTTGGAGCTACAGGAATCCTCTCATTTACAATCATGCCTGTAGCAAATAAATGCATGGGACAACTTATTGTACAGTATGTGTCAAAAAATTTTACTTACTAGGAGCAGTACTAACACTGATGGTAGATTTAACAAACGCCATTTATTTATAACATACCTGTAGTTTAAACAAAAGCAATTCCAAAAGGTGCTAGCAGTACCAAGGTCATGGGTTCGATTCCCAGAGAATGCATGAACCAATAAAATATACAAATAACTCTGAATGAAATATTAACTGCTTTAGATGTCATGCTCATGGTTACGTCATAGAAGTGCAGCACAAGTGTATTAAGGTGCAGTGACATTTACTGCAGTAAGGCACATTTTACTGACGAAATCAAGCTATTTCTATAGGAATTTTTGTATAAGGGGAGATATTTCCCCATACAGATTTCATAAGCTGGTCATGTAAACACTCTTGGTTTGAAATACTCATTTTAAGTAATCAGAATGAACCCAATGAGATTTCATATTTTGTATATCTGATTATATGAACTCTTAACTTGACAATCCACTTTTCGTATTCATTTACACATGCATGACATGTATTCTGAACAAAACTTCATGGCACATACTGTGACCTATGACGTTAGCAAATATGTAGAAAATTCAAATCAGTCTCCTCCACTGTTGCATAAGACATAAAACTTCAATCAGATAATTTCCAGTCCACACCAGCCCTTTTAATCTTAATTTAAATGTTATTTGGATTGACCGTTTACATGAAGGCTTTTCAATCCGACTGAAGAATTAATCAGATTACTAATGGATTATTTGATTGTATGTAAAAAAATATCTTGAGCTGTGCTTCATCACCACGCCTGCAAAATTTTGCTATGTGACCAAACCAATTATCAATACCACATGAAAATGATACAAAAATGATATGTGAATCTATTGCACCTCAGGGCCTCTGTAACCAAAGCTGGCTAGATCGACAACATCGGAGTCTCAACTGAGCCTCCAAATATATCCTGCATAGATGAAATTCCACATCTCTAAATAATGCATATATATACATAAGCATGGTGAACATCCACTGTAGCTTGCAGTTTTTTGACTGGCAGTTCTGTCATAGAGTGACGCTAGTTGGCTTGGGACCGAAAGAGTGAGTGCTCAGTCATCAAAACAGCTCCAGCCGTCCAGAGAGCAGCGCTGAGGATACAATTCATTACGCCATGGAGGGGTGGGGGGGTTGGCTTTGATAAGGACACATTGCACACATTTCCTTTGGGAAATATTGCTGGCGTACTTAGTGGCGTAGTTGGCAAAGTTACAATCTGAACCTTAACATATACTATATGCTCCAGAGAGGAGCCGAAACGACTTCTGCACAAAGCTTTCTCATTGGGTGGAAGAGCGATGCTACAAAAAGCCTATTGTTTTATATTGTTTTCTTTTACACCGACTGGAAAGTTTCCTAAAATGGATTCTAATCTACACTTTGTAAATCTGGTGACATAAACGTAAGGCTGCACGATGAATTGCATTTTAATCATAATCACGATTTTGACCTCTCTTGATTTAAAGGGATAGTTCACCCCAAATATGACATTTCTGTCATCATTTACTCTCAAGCTTTTCCAAACATGTATGGGTTTCTTTGATTTTACATTATACTATACTTTGAAGAATGCTAGAAACCAAACAGTTGCTGGTAGCCACTGACTTCCACAGTTTAGAAGAAACACTATGAAATTCAATGGCTAACATCAAGTTTTTCATTACACACATTCTTCAAAATATACTCGTTTATGTTCCAGAGAAGAAAGAAATTCATAAAGGTTTGGTGCACCAAAGTGAGGGTGAGTAAATGACAAAATCTTACTTTTGGGGCTAGCTATTTCTTTTAATTCAGCATCTTGCATGTTAACAAGAGTACACAAGATTTAATTGTCATGATTGCCAGATGTCAAGTGTTCAAATGCCACAGTTTTTTTTTTTTTTTTCTTTAAATCCATACATTTTCATCCCAGTGCTTAATCTGCCCAACCTGCCAACCGTAAAGCACAAATGAGCTGGAAACACTCGTAAGCTGGAGTTTAGTGATCTCTATTGAGATTTACAAGAAACCTGCTGTTTGCAGTTACAAAATCTGTGAGCCAAGCATGCAGGTTGAAATTCTCTTGATTTGTGCAGAAATGAAAGTGCAATGACAGTATTTCATGGCTATATTTAAGCAAATTCATGATTAACCAGGTATCGTGCAGCCCTACATGCTGTAGATGTAAGGGGCGCAACTAGCTGTTCTAGTCCAAACTACTACCCACAGCACTAAATATGGAGCATCGTGCAAACGAGAGTGAACCGCTGTGGATTACTACCTGTCCATGCTATTGTAAGCCCCGTCTGAGTATGCACGGGCCATCCTAGTGGAGCGCAGTAACCTGACCGCATCCTCCCGATAGAGGGGGTACATGCTAGGAGTCAGAACAGAAACCAGAGTGAGGTTGTTAGAGTTGGGGGTGGGGCAAGTGGGCGTTATCTAGATGTTAAGAGGGCGGAGATTTTCATCCCCCTTCCTCTCTGAGGGCACAGGTGAAGATCGCACAAAGCACAAAAGTGGAAATCAAGTAACCTTGGGCCGCACCTGAGTATAAGTCGCATCAGTCCAAAAATACGTCATGACATTACCGTCTCCAGCCACGAGATGGCGCTCTATGTTTTCAGTAGTAGACTACAGGAGCACTGTGCAGCATAGAGCGCCCTCTGGCGGCTGGAGAAGGTAATGTTTTCTCTTGGTTCATGTCTCTTAGTTCATTTCTCTTGGTTCATGTCAAATTAATTTTGATAAATAAGTCGCACCTGACTATAAGTCACAGGACCAGCCACACTATGAAAAAACGTGCGATTTATAGTCTAGAAAATACGGTATATAATAAATGTTTAAAAACAAAGTACTGCCATATTAAAACTGTAAGTCTTGAAATGAGATGAATCATTTTGAATTTTTTCTGTAAGTAAAAACCATTTTAGCAAAAACAAGTGCAAAATGAGTTTATTACTAATTAAACAACTAAAGAGCATGTCCAAATGATTTTCTACAGTAACAGTTTGTCACAAAATTGTGTCGACAGAGGTTTGCTTGTATTGAAACGTGAGCTCTCCTTTAAAGTCTAAGAAGGCGAGAGTCTCAGTAACAGATGTTTTCTTGTGTAGAAACATGCCTCTGTTGTCCTAAGATGTGATAAATTATGTATGAGTGCGTTCAGTAGTCTTCTTTTCATACTTATAATGAATAAACAAAGTGAGAAGAGCAGCCTCTTATGCAGTGCTACGTGTGGGCAAGCTGTCACCTGTCAATCAACTAGCAGCAGGGGGAAGTGGGAGGGTGAAAGTGAGAGGAGCGCTGTGATTGGACAGAAGGGGGAGGTGGGCAGGGCTTCGTGACACTGACTGAATACCTGGGGTCCTGGATAGCGGTTTCGATGCTTGGCTGTCTGTGTCTGGTTCGAGGAGGGAGGGTAAGATACTGGCTGCAACCACAGGGAGTAAAGAACAGAAATACGGTTGAACGGAGCTACTGAATATGGAGCGATGGAAAGATAACAAAAGCGAGAGATTGGCAGATGAAATGAGAGAGTGATGTCAAAAAGAAAAGAGGAGGAATACATGTTTTCCTGCTTTCTATGGTGGATGTGGCACATCTTATTTCTCACACTGAATTTCTGTAATCACGTTCTATGAAATCACGAAGGTACTGTATATGGAGACATTCATTTATGTTCCCAGTATCAGCAAAGGAAATCTAGAAAACAGTCAAGCTTTTAAGGGCAAGCGCTGTATGTAAACCGTGGTATCTGAGCGTGTTTTGCGAACTCGTACCTGTCTGGTGAGTATCTGTCTTCAGACAGGCGATGTCGGGGGCCATAAAGCGAGGGTCCTCCTCTCACACCGTGGTCTAAACTTCGACTGAAGGAGAGGAGAGAAAATCAGAGCCCTGCTAACAAAGAGCGCTAGTGACAGTGATTTATTATTTTCAAATCAATTATATTTTATTTATTTTTAAATAACTTGTTTTCTGCTTTTGATTTTTTTTATGTATTTCTATGTAGCTTTAATTGTATTTTATTTCAAGTTATTTTAGTAATTCATATAAATTTCAACATTTCTTTTTTGTTGGTTTATTTCACCTAGTTGCCATGGCAAGATTTCTCGTTTCTAAAGGCCCTAACTGAGCAAAAAATATGCAATATGCAATTTGTTGCAGATGCTGATATTTATGTGCCCAAAAAGTACAATGAAATTCTGAAAGATTCTATTGTAAATCAGTGAGAACAGTATAGCAGATACTGTCATAAAATTATAGACAATCAGTTTTCACTCTGAATCACCCAACAATATGCAAATAATTTTAGATCGGAGAACACATATTAATTTGATTTTTGCCTCCTAATTTCCTACTTTGCTGCTTATTGATGGTAATTAAGGTAGTTATTGTAGTGGTGATGTCTAGGTATGGGCTTGGGTAAAGTGATCTAGGATATGTTCATGCATTAATATGCACTTTAGTAGCACTAATAAACAGCCCATATGCTAGCAATATGCATGCTAATAAACAACTAGTTAATAGTGAATAGGGTTCCCTGATGTTACTGAAAGTGTTACTCATAACAATACAAAAAAAAAAAAAATTAACACATACTGTACAAAATGCATATAAACCACAACTTGAAGATAGATGTTTACAATTATACTCAAATGCCTTATACCTGATATTGTCTTGAAAATCATTTTAAATAGTCAAAACATATAGTTAATAGCATTTGCCACTCAAAAATCACCATTATTACAGATATTGTAAACGTTAAACATGTTTAATTGTAACTTTGTGCTTTAGAGGGATGAGGTATCTTCTTTTAGGTTTACTAATAATTTCCACATTTTTGCCGATAACCGATAGCCGATACGGATATATTTTCCTTTTATCTGGAAACAACACCAAGTCTCTCTAGAAATTATAAGCAAATTATTTATAATTTTGGTTCGCTATTAACAAGAAAATATTTGTTAGAATTAAATAAACAATAACTAAGTTATTTTATAATGTAAATCTTTATTTTAAGATGGTCTAAAGCAAAATAGCTTTTATTTTTTTGTATTTTTAAAGATTATCATTTGTTTAAAAAAAAAAAAAAAATTATATATATATATAATTAATTAATTAATATAAATGTAATGAATAAAAAAACCTTGAGTTAACGTATTCCTCTTATCGGCAAGACATATTGACATCATATTTCATATCGGGCCAATGCCGATATTTACATTTAAAGCCATTATCGGCTGACAGTGCATCCCTAATTTATCCATTTGATGTCAGAAAGCTGAAGAATGATAATCGTTTTAATAACTCATCTTTTTGTCATCTTTGGAAGGAAGTCTGGGGTATGTTTTATGATATGATCTCTTGACCCATAAAGAACAGCCCTTATGCGTCTGTTTGTACCTTTGCGGTGGAGGCACGCTGGGTGAGCGCGAGCGTGTGCGGGACATGTCTGATTGGGAACAGTGATTGGACGACATCACCTGCTCCGGGACAGAGAGAGTGGAGCTCTGGAAATCCCTGCCATTGTGCCTGTAATCTGAGGCAAACACAACACAACACACATTTACTTCAGCAGTGCCATCTATCCACCAAATAATACCAAATTATAAATCATACATTCACTGAAGAAGGAGCAAAGTAGCATCTAATACACTGGCATTAAGACATTTTTAGGTATCCAAATACTTTTTTTAGTAGAACTTTATGTGGTCTACCACAGTGAACTTTATTTTATAGTGATATCAACACTTCATTCAGGAACATGAAAACACATGAAAAAGTGAAGAGAACCAATGCGGTCAGTGTGAAATGACGGTGAGGATTTTCCTTTTGCTGAATCAGGAGATTTAAGTTCACAGTAATCTCTCTAACAATATCCTTTAATTTGATTTGTTGATAAGCATGTTTGAACAGGACATCAAAAAGATCATTACAGACACAACTGACATTTATTCAGATCAGATTGTACCCCATTAAATCAGTGTTTGGCTGTGTATTTAAAAGTTTGGTCTCAGTAAGATTTTTTAAAAGAAATTAAAGCTTTTATATAAAAAAAGACACATTAAATTGATCAAAAGTGAAAAACATTTATGATGTTACAAAAAGATTTTTATTTCAAATAAATGCTGTACTTTTGAACTTTCTATTTATCTGTGAAACTTGTTCCCACAAAAATAGAAAGCAGCACAACTGTTTACAACATTGATAATAACAATAATAATAATAATAATAATAATATTAATACATTTTTCTTGAGCAGTAAATCAGCATATTAGAGTGATTTCTGAAGCATCATGTGTCACTGGAGACTGGAGGAATGATGCTGAAAATTCTGTAAAATTCAATAAACTGCATTTTACAATATATTTATATAGAAAAAAGTTGTTTTTAATTGCAAAAATATTACACAATGTTAATGTTCCCTGCCAAGGGAACTTCGAACTGCGTCCTCTGAAGGGACACTATGGGGAACACCTCGTCGTGACCCGTGTCTGAAACATACTTTGAAAAACGCCAATGTGTTGGCCGGCGACAGCCTCTGACGTCGCTACCGGCGCGACTATAAATACGCGCCCGTAGGACCCATCACTTATCTTCTTCGTCTTCATTGACTGTTTTGTTTGAAGCGTGCATCTGAGAAATGACCAGAACGGTAAGAGCGATCTATTATTGTTATCATGGCATCCACTAGCCAGGCGTTTATACAGTATGTGCATCCATGTCAGCGTTATTTGACACCTGATGACACACACAGTCTTTGCACGATGGATGTGAGAGAAAAACGGCCTCTTCCATTCCTTTTCGACTTCTGCATGTTAGTCAGGCAAGAATGGGAGGCTCACCTGGGCTGGTGGGCTATGGTCAGACAAATAACGCTCATCGAGGCGACCTCGCGACGTTACTGTGATCGCTCTGGCCACGATCATAGGCTTTCGGCAGGCGGCCGTGCCGTGTGGGTTCGCCCCCCCCCCGGGGGGGACACCCACCGTGGAGCGAGTCCCGCATGTGGGAAGCAAGCGCTCTGCGGTTCCCCGTCACACACCCCCTCCCGAGGAGCCTGGCTGATTGTCAGAACTGGCACAGTTCTGCAGGGAATTTCATGGATGTCTGGCCAGGTCACCCTAAGGGGCCGCCTGGCCGCTTGGGCATCCGGGGAGGTGGTAGTTACGGAGTCCTTCTGTATGTACTGCCTCAGGTGATGCTCCCCTCGCTTGAGGGTTGGAGCTCGCCTCTCCCATGCAATCCAGCGCCTTATGTGATGCTTAGGAACCTTTCTGTACACACGCTAAGCCTGTGTACTTTCTCAAAACCACATGGTGGTCAGTGTGCACATGAACACTTTGCACACTGTCTCAAATCCATGTAAGTGTGCACGCTTTCTTACGCGCTCTGCTTCGTTCCCTTTCTGAAGATGATTAGCCTTGGGGTCCATGGACTTCATTCAACCAGTATGTATTTGTTATACACCCCAAGCATCGCTTCCCTCAACATGAGGGGCTGTGTGGACTCCCACATATTGTGGTTATCAGGTAGTAGGCTTCATCAGGCCTCCCTGATGGTGAGCTCCCACATACTGTGGTTGTCAGGTAGTAGGCCTCACCAGGCCTCCCTGGAAATTTAGCTCCCACATACTGTGCGTTTCCACTAAATAGCATATTGTGATTTTTCAGATAGTAGGCTTCACCAGGTCTCTCTGAAAGCGAGCTCCCACATACTGTGGTTGTCAGGTAGTAGGCCTCACCAGGCCTCCGTGGAGATTTAGCTCCCACATACTGTGCGTTTCCACTAAAAAACAAGCTCCCACAGTTTGTGGTTGTCAGGTAGTAGGCCTCACCAGGCCTCCCTGGAGTCGAGTTCCATATTACCTTCCACTGAGGTTGTTATCTGGTAACAGGTATTAGCAGGCCTCTCTGTAGGTGAACTCCCACATATTGTGGTTATCAGATAGTAGGCTTCACAGGTCTCTCTGAAGGTGAACTCCCACATACTGTGGTTGTCAGGTAACCTTTCAGTACACACGCTAAGCCTGTGTATTTTCTCAAAACCACATGGTGGTCAGTGTGCACGTTAATGCTTTGCACACTGTCTGAAGTCCACATAAGTGGTAAGTGTGCACGCAAGGCTCTGCGCACTTTCTGGAATCCTGTCAGTAAGGGTTACGCGCTCCGCTTCGTTCCCTTTCTTGAGATGATTAGCCCCGGGGTTCCTTGGGCTTCATTCAACCAGTGTGTATTTGTTATACACCTCAAGCACCGCCCCTCAACATGGGGGGCTGTGTGGGCAATTCTCACGGTAGTTTAGCAGTGCTCCCCTTTTCAAAAAGGGTCGCCTATGAGCATGCTGCTCGGAGCTCGGAGTCCTCCTCTCATGTGAGACTGAATTCTCGTTTTTTTCATCAGAGCGCTCCAGTACTACATACTGTTTTGAGACGCACTGTGAGAGCAGACATCCTGCTGAGGCAGGGGCTGAGGCTCGGGGAATGGCGCCTTCGCACCAAGGTGTTGAAGCAGAGTTGGAGTGGTTGACCAGACCTGGGTGGATCGGTTTTGCGGCTCAAGAGAGCGTCGCACTATCCCCTCTGGCTTCCTCTGACTCAACCAGCTCCATTGGGGCTAGACGCCATGGTACAGGCATGGCTGAGGCTTCATCTGTACGTTACGTCCTCCAATTGCTCTGCTCCCGGGCCACTCCATCTACGAGCTGCTCTATCAGAGTGCCACGAGAGCCCCTCTTTTTGTGACAGGCAAGACTTGGTAATAAACAGTGCTAGGTTCTTAGCCGTATCCCTTTCGTGATTCCAAGCCTTCAGCTCTACTCCGGGCCGAGGCCCTACAGGTAAGTTGGGTATGTAGCTTAGGCCTTTGGCCATAAGGGATAATGTCATGGACAGCCGTCGAACCATCCCAGGGGCGACTCCCGGTGAAATGGTAGAGTTGGTACTTAGTGTTTGCCATGATTCTGGCCTGCACTCCCCTCAGCATGGCGGCGTGGGTATACTGTTCCCCATAGTGTCCCTTCAGAGGACGCAGTTCGAAGTTCCCATGACAGGGAACGTCTCAGGTTACGAATGTAACCATGGTTCCCTGAGAGGGAACGAGACACTGCGTCCTCTAGCTCCCTGCCATGCTTCGGACACAAGCTTCACGAAGAAGATAAGTGACGGGTCCTACGGGCGCGTATTTATAGTCGTGCCGGTAGCGACGTCAGAGGCTGTCGCCGGCCAACACGTTGGCATTTTTCAAAGTATGCTTCAGACACGGGTCACGACGAGGTGTTGCCCATAGTGTCCCTTCAGAGTACGCAGTGTCTCGTTCCCTCTCAGGGAACCATGGTTACATTCGTAACCTGAGACGTTTTTACTGTATTTTTGATCAAATAAATGCAGTCTTGGTGAGAAGACGGTTCTTTCTTAAACATAAAAATCTTACTGACCCCAAACTTTTGAACAGTATTGTATAGAATTACATTTCACTCATATTTCACTCAAAAAAGTTCAAAAAGAGCCCTTAAATATAGATGTTTTGTGTTTGTTACAAATAAATATAATAGTTATATAATACACATATAGATGTGTATGTAATGATATATAAAAGATCCCTGAATTTAACTGAAAAGGAGTGAATAAAACGTTTCCAAGCAGACTCAGATCTTCAGTTTTGTAAGTACAGTGTGGTGCTAAAGCAGGTGACTTACCTGAGATAACACCAATCCCGTCTTCACAGTCGTAATCAGAGAACTCGCTGTCACTGATTCTCTGTGACCCTGAGAGAGGGAGAAACAGAGAAAGGGACCACAAGAGTCACGACGAAGAAAAGACCCTCTTAATGTGACTGTGTTGGAAAACATGTTGAAAATCACACTGATAACACACTGTGTTCAGACTCAAATATTACACAGCAAAAACCACAGAAAGGTTTGTGAGAGGCTGGGAAAAGCGTGACTCAGGACTGTTAACTAAGCTGCTTTTCTTTATATTGTAATTGTGAATGCGGCAGAGAAGCTGTACTATGAGGACTGGTGGCATGTAGCAGCAGCGATGGGCGTCAGTGAGGGACAGCGTGGGTTTCTGAGGAGCATGAGGAGGAAGTGAGGGGAGATCACACTTTGAGAGTGTAGAGGAGAGAAAATCACACGGCTGGCCAATCACATGCTAGCTGGAGCAAGCAGGGCAAAGTTACCTGAGCTGTAAAAATATGGGCCCTTGTCTGGAAATGTGTCAGTGGCGGATGGACAGTAATGTTTTAGAAGGAAACAAAACATGAGAACAAGAATCATCAACAAAAACAAAATATGGAAATAAAAACGATACCGAATATAACGGACATTTTGTAACAGAGCAGGCCTGTAAATGTGTATTCTGATTTTATGTACATTTATTTTCAAAAACTTAAAAGTTCTTTAAATTTTAAACAGATAACAGACTACGGTTCAAAAGCATGGGGTCCATTTTTTGTTGTTGCTGTTGTTTTAAATTACCTTAATACTTTTTAATCAATACTTTTATCATTTTATCAGTATGTTAATAATATTAATTTTATTCAGCTAGGATTCATCACAAGTGTGATAATGACAATTATGTTTCTTGAACAGCAAATTCTGAAGGATCATGTGACAATGAAGACTGCAGTAATGATGATGAAAATTGAGCTTTAAATCACAGGAATAAACTACATTTGAAAATATATTCACATAGAAAACAGATATTTTAAAGTGTAATAATATTTCACAATATTTCTATTTTTACTTTATTATTGATCAAATAAATGCAGCCTTGTGAGCAGAAGAGTATATTTTCAAAAAGATTTAAAAAATGAACAGTATGTGTGTATTTTTGGATATCTCTATGTATAGTAGTAACACAGTGAAATTCATGAATTATTTTATGATTTACACAAATAGTAAACCAAAGACAAAATTATGATGAATGACTGACGTAAAAAAAATCACACAGAAGTTGATTTCCACATATAAAAACGGTCTGGAATTCATTTAAAAATGTGATTTTTGATTTTAACAATCAGACTCGGATCACATTTCGAATCGCTGGCAAAATGATTAATCGCCATTAATCACATCCAAAACAAAACGTTTTGTTTACATAATATATGTATGTGTACTGTGTATATTTATTATGTGTATATATATATATATATATATATATATATATATAAATACAAACACATGCATTCAGTATATATTTAGAAAAAATTTACACGTATATACATTTATATATTTATATTATCATATGTTATATATAAATATATTTGATATACATATTTTTTTTCTTAAGTATATACATGGCATGTGTTTGTATTTATACATACATAATAAATATACACAGTACACACACATATATTATGTAAACAAAAACTTTTATTTTGAAAGTGATTAATAGTTTGACAGCACTAGTTAAAATGTGTCACTAAGGAGAAAATAAATAGTATAAAGATGTACCATCTAGCCTATCTTAGGGTCAGCTTTGTATTTCTTACTGAGAGTGTGTGTTTGTGTTTTCTGTATTGTGCTTGTGTTTGCTGTAACAGTACGTACTCTGTAGCCTGCGTGTGGGGCTCTCTCCGTGCAGGAGACGTCTCTGCATGTAGGGCGAGGGGTTCGGCAGCGGCATCGAGGACAGGTCGTGTGTCTGGAGCTTATACCAGTGAGGCTGATCGTCCAGCAGCGCCGTCTCCAGCTCGATCAGAATCTACACACACAAACACACAGGATATAAACTAGGGCTGGGCGATATGACGAGACAGAGCTCCAGTCTTAAGACCAGTCTTGAATCGCTGAGGGATATTTGTAGCAATAACCAACAATACACGGTATGGGTCAAAAATATTGTTTTTCTTTTATACCAAAAATCATAAATACATTAAGTAAAGATCATGTTTCATGAAGATATTTTGTACATTTCTTTCTGTAAATATAGCAAAACATAATTAGTAATATGTATTGCTAACTTTAAAGTCGATTTTCTCAATATTTAGATTTTTTTTTTTTGCACCCTCAGATTCCAGATTTTCTAATAGTTGTATCTCAGCCAAATGAACACCATTATGAATGGTTTTGTGGTCTAGGGTAACAAATACAAAAGTTGCCCCGCTTCCAGGGGCTTCTGATTGGTCCACTGTTATGTATCTGACATTGATGAGCAGCACTGCATGGAAAAGTTTAAATACTATTCACGAGCGAGACGCTGCAAAAGACGCAAGCGCAACAGTCACATCAATATAGCGCCGACTATGTAGTATGTTTTAAGTTAGAGTTTCTTAAGTTTGATTTTAATTTTTCGATTAATCATCCAGCCGTACATCAAACACACATCCGTTTATCATGACTTGTAGTGTTTTATGAGTTTAAGATGCAGTGCAAATGTTAATGCTAAGCGTTCAAACATTGCAAAGTAAGGCTCATAATAGTTTTATAATTGATGTTACTCTATTGAAGTCTGATATTGTTGCACAACAGCGGTCTTGCATGAGATCTCTCTCTCTCACCTCTCCCAGGAACTCGCTCTCCTCCTCTCGGACTCGGGCCTGGTCCCACAGCGTGATCTCCAGCATGCGCTCCCTGAACTCTCGTCTGTGCACCGGCGAGTACATGAACGTCTGGTTCCACTTGGGCTCCAGAGATTTCTTCACTGTTTTCGTTCTTCTCTTGCTTTTATCACTGAGAAGAGCATGTAAGTTCATAATTTAGCACTGCTGATGTGACTTTACAAACCCACAGAGACACCAAACCAATCCCGATTTGAAACGTTTTAATTAAATGCACACATTTTTTGACATCATTACACCTAATTATTCATTAATTATTATTATTAATTTTTTTCAGATAATATATAAATATTTTCTTTCTTAAAAATTGAATGTTTAGCTTTATAGTTATTATTTTATTATCTGGGTTGCAAAATATTTCCCATTCATTTTCCCCAGGTTAAAATCCCCTCTATAAATGGATGATTCTGAGGATTGCAAAGTATTTCACTAGGCTTTGAAGTCTTGGTTATTAAAGTTTGCGGTCTTCTAAAATACAAAACACACTTTGTGTCCTGAAAATAATCATTGGGTTTACTATAAAAACTGATATGTAATTATGTCAGTGTGACTTTGACTTTGAAGGCTTCTTGTGCTCACTGTGGATAGACACTATACTATATATATAGACACATATTCACTTTAGCTTTTATTTTCTACTCTTACGATTCTCCAACCTCAGATTATTATTCAGTTTTAGAGACTTCAATATTATGTGCTTTGTTATTACAAGTATAGAAGCAATCACTGATGTTATGGCATAATGCTGCTGCTGTTGTTATTTTGTCAACCCCTCCTCCTAAAAAAAAAATAAAATAAAAAATAAATAAATATTATTATTATTGCACATAACTGAAATAATTTTAATATGAATATACATTCATTGTTTTGATATTTTATTTTATTTTGTTTTTTGTTTATTTATTTATTCTTGGATAATTGCATAAACATATATAATCAGTTTTTTGGAATTTCTAAAGAATAAAAAAAAAAACAATAATTAAGTATATCAGAATGTTTTCTGAAGGATCATGTGACACTGAAGACTGGAGTAATGATGCTCAGCTTTGATCACAGGAATAAATTACATTTTAAAATACGTTCAAATAGACAATGGTTATTTGAAATATAAACCTTCTGTCGGGGAGGAAGTAGATTTTGACGTATGGATTCCTGGGTCGCCCGTCTTCCCTTGAAGGCAGGTCTTTGGCTCCCAGGATAGTGAGGATGAGCTGATGTCCTGCTTTATCATACCACAGCTTGACCTGCAGAAGAGACGGGCTCTGTTAGGAGGTCTGTGAGGAGAGCTCACCCCAGAAGCGCCCCTTATGCAATGTGTGCAGCATCACATGCTTGGCAGATCTTTCCCAGAGGAACAGCTCCAGCACACACCAACTACATCAAGCTGACTACCTCTCAGCTCCTCAGTCTTTAACCACCAGCTACATTCACCACTGAAACGAATATCAAATTCTACTATTCTAAGCACTGAATCACATAGTTTGACAGCACAACGTTTAAGGAGTTTATACGGTCCTCAATATTCCAGGTTAAATACAGATTCATTACTATAGATAATCATTTTAACTTGTATCTCAGTTTGTAACCTATTATTTATTTATTTCAACAGTACTGCAATTACTACAGAAAATGGCATTGTACTAGGATTCAAACTGAGGGAAGAGTTTCTGAAGTAATCGGCAGTATGCCACTAATGGAGACCAATTGACTTAAAATGGCATTCAACCCAGAATATTCTTGTCTATGATTTTGTTGGGCTGCAGGTGAGAGGATGTGAACAGCTGTTTGTGTGCTGTGGATTACCCCCTCCCTCATTGGCTGGCCAGGGGATGAGGGCGTGTCTGCCACAGGTCTTGTCCAATCAGATGACCCCAAAGTAATCACAATTTGTCAGATTTACTCTAAAACTGACAGACACTAGCAATCCAAATCAAATAACATACCACACAGCAGAATAGGAGGAAATGTAACAAAATGAAAAATACTCAAACTTTTTGTGATTATCTGGTTTTAACCCAAAGCAGAATTCAAATCGAAGCAGCTTTGAAAGTCTCAGAGGCAGCTATCTTGGACCGAATTCAACTAAAGAGTCGATCTCACACATGCATCTATTTTTACACCGTAAATAAATCCTAAAAACAAAACCTGGTAAAAACAGGAAGCGCAAAAACAGGAGGACTGCTGGATGAAAATAACTCTCAATAGATAATCAAATTCATCCAAAAATGAAGTTAATCATTTATTTTGAAATAAATCAAAAGTTTAATGCACTCATTTGAATAAATCCTAAATATTTTTTAGAAATAATTAAATCAGTGTTAATTATTTAAATCTGCCTATTTATTTATTAAATAATTAAATGCACAAATTTCTTTACAATATTTCAATGTAATGTATGTTATGTAATAATATAAATGTTTTTAAATATATTTTCAAATATTTTTCTACATGCACAATAGTATTTACTAAATTAATAAATGAACACCACTAGTTTTATTTCCCAAATGACATTTAATTATTTCATCTCGCGCACTTCTCAAGTGTTCATTGATAGAAATGTGCAGTCTTCCCAGTATTTGCCCTTCCAGATCACTAGAGCTGAAAGAAACACACATCTGTAATGCACCTTTAGAGAGAACTCGCTATTCTAGATGGGTACTTCAGTCTAATGCATGCAGCAAAGCAACAGAAAGAGCTCAGTACAGACTAGAGCAATCCAGGAAGCTTCCATTGCAAAAAACAGCAGGGGGAAGGCTTCAGTCCAAACAAATTGTACCGTTCGATTCTTCTACAGACGTACCCAGGTCTGTGCTTTTATTAGTTGACTGCATCAGGAAACAGTATGAAATATATATATATGTATATGTATATCACTGCAGGTATAATGTCAATGACATCTTGCCAATTTTAATCTTTTTGCATTCCACATAAGAAAAAAAAAGCCACACAGGTTTGCCTAAATAGTCTTTGGTACAATTTGTTTATTAACTATGAGGTTTAGAGAAATTCTCTACATTGGAAAATGCAATATCATCTCAAAAGTGTGGTAAATAACATACTGTATTTCTTCATTGTAACACAGAACATTATATTTGATAGTACTGATCCAGACCGGGATTCATTTGTATTAACAATTGTAAAATCATGAATTTCTCATACTGACTTTAAACTAGGAAAACATATGCATTTCATACAAACTATTGTCTATACAACATAATACAAATATAATGTTCCATGTTACATGACAAAGAATGAAAAAAAACTTTAACAAGCGATGCTAAAAACATGGCACATTTAAAAAGTTTAAAAACTGTTTATAATGCATGCAGAATTTTTCAGCCTCAGCAAGATGGCCATCCAATTAATTAAGCAAATTTTATATTGTAATAATGAAACAGCTCTTATGAATTGTGGTTATAAATCGGAAGGGCAATGACATAACGTTGGGGGGAAAAAATTAAATCTGAAACAAAAAGCAAAGGGGAAGAAACTTTCCTGCAGTGCATTTTCCAAGTAACGCACAGAGAGAGAGAGAGAGAATAATGAAAGATTGAGAAAGACTGCCAGAAATGAAAGAAAAGATTAAAAAAGGGACTGAGCAGAGAAAGAGAGAAGTCTGACGATGTTACCTGGACCCTAGGGACAAAAGGCGTGGTTCTTCTACTAAGGCATGGACTCTGGATAAGCAAAATTAACAAAGAAAACAAAAGCAATACAACTGAACCAAAACTGCACACAGGCACAGAAATCAAAACAACCATCTGAGAAGAGATTTAGCCTAACTGAGTGACATAAGACAGCTGTTCAATTATCAGACTATTTCACACTCAAACATTAACAAAATCGTACAGCATTAATAAACTTAAGTCTATATGTGAGTACTGAATGTGTCAAAACATAATTCATAATGCAACACAGTGACATATAAACTATTTTCAAAAAAATGTAATACAAAAATAGTTCCATGAAATGTGACAAAGAATGAAAAATGTTTGTCTAATTTAAACTCAATGTTAATAATAATAATAATATTAATTAAAAAAAACACACATTTAAAAAGAGAGTAAAAAATATCACATTAAACTATTAAATGATTACCCTTAAGGTTGCGTCTAAACATGTAATGCATTGGTTGTGTTTCTCAATAACAACAACATACAGCAATAATCAGTATATGTGTGTGTTAAGTATTCTGACTTCAATATTTTAGGATAAATCTCCCTCATTCCAAACAAAAATAAAACAAATTTACTAGGGATGCACGATATTGGATTTTGGCCGATACCGATACCGATATGGATATATTTACATTTATTTGGAAAGAACACAAAGTCTTCCCAGAAATAATATGCAAAATATTATTATTTGTTTGGTTAGTTTTTAACAACTTTAACAATAATGACGTTTTTTTTTTTTCACAGTACTTTGAAGCGGTTGTAATAGCTTTAAATAAACTATACATCAACTGCTGCATTGTTTTCACAGAAAGATGCAGCGTTAACCCTAACATTTTATTTTAAGATTTAACATTTGTAGGTCGTCTAAAGCAATGGAGCTGTAAAACAATTATGAAACTGTTTTAGAGTTTATGATTTAGTAAAAAATAAAACATATTACACATTAATTAATAAATCAGTATATATAAAATTATTTACATTTGCAAGCGACAAGTTCATGTAAGCTATAGCTTCTGACCTTTAAATGAAAACATACTTATTATTTTATGACATCATTTACTGCTTTATTTAATCAGAAATGCAGTCTAAATGTTATTTATGTAGGCTATTTTCTTTTATCATAATTAGAAGGACACCAGCTTCGAGCGCAACAACACAAAAATGAGCAAAGAAAGCAAAAATACACAGGCATCCTCAAAACCAGTGCCAGAAGAGCTAACAGCGAGACGTGGGTCAGCTTCTTTAGCCTGGAGATGGCTTGGTTTTGACAAAAAAGACGAGCAACAGAAGTCGCCCAGCTTTAGAATTGGTCGCAAGCAGATCGCCGTATAGCACCGTACCACAACCAACCTCTTCCATCATCTCCGTACAACGCACAAAACACAGTTTGAGGAGTATTAAAGACTTCGTGCTGAACAAAACAGCACTGCTGCTACAAATGCCATCTGTGTTATTTTGTTCCTTTTGTCTTTTTTTTTCCTCATCTTTTATATTAATATAACATATAAAAATGTTAAATTGTGTTGTGTTCTAATGTTTACATTTTACAAAACACACATTTTTTTTAAAGAGGTAGTCACGTTGTTAGTCTATTACTAATAGAGTACTGTTTGCAAAGCACAGTTAATTTATTACGTACATATATTGTACTGAAAAAGCACTGTTCTTGTATTCAAATAAATATTTAGTACAGTAACTTCATGTTTAAATCAATAATGTCTCATATCTTTATGTACTAGTAATTCCATACAATAATAGGTCAAATGCAGCAAGTCAAAAGACCAACTGGACCTCCTTTGCCAATATGGATTGGCAAAGGATTGCAAAATTATCGTCTGAATATTGACATCGAGATATTGAAAAAAAAATATCGAGATACACATTTTTGTCAATATCACCCACCCCTATTTAAAGCCATTATCGGCTGATTCTGATATCAGTCTGATAGTGGTTAAACGGATCGTAGTTGACCTGTGATCCCCACAGACCATGCCCAGCAGTTCGGCATACATGTGATCCGCAGATTAACTGCAAATGTAACCGTAATAAAGTACAAGTTTATCATTTGTTCGTATTTACACAAGCAAGCAGATTTCAAACAATTCCAGAGAGAAAAGGCGAAAGGGAACTCAATCCGTTACTCACGCGCTGTTCTCTACGCGCACAAACGTGAAGTGCGCACATGCGTCTCAGACGGCACACGAACACCAAACTGAATTCTCTTCTGAATCCTCTGAACTGACACATACACATAAAACTATGTTTCAAGTGAATGAAAACAGCTGAGAAAGAAATCAGTCGGATGTGATGTGTATCATTATATTGTATCTGTGCATCAGGTCTTAAAGGGACAGTGGCCTATGATAATCAAACAACAAAACAGCGGTGATAAAAATCTATATTTGATTTATTTAGTCAACACTATGCAGTGTTATTTTCCTTAGTTATTGCATTTCTGTATTTGAATACTACTTGAAAACTTAATTTCTATTTGTACTGGAATGTTGTCTTTAATCATGTTTAAACTTTCTTGGTTAAACTAGTAGTATTTGCTGTGGTATCAAATAAGTACTTTGCTTTAAGTAGTAAATGGAAATAAAGTTAAATTGAAATATTTGTATTTTCTTGCTGATCCAAAAAAAATTCCCATCTGTGGTTCAAAAACCATTATGTGATCCGAACCATGAGATTTGTAATCCATTGAACCACTACAGTTAGATAATATCGTGCATCCCTAAATTTTACAAAAGCACAAACCATAATGAGACATTAAAGCATCGCCCCGGAAAGAAGAACAGATACACTTCAGCGCAAAAACAGAAAAAGCACATCCATTATTAATATCAATAATCAGCATTTCCTTTTACATTTAGCACGTTTAGAGTGATGGCTACAGCCCATTTCCTTAAAACAATTAAATGGCACAATAATGGCCAATCTGTTTCCATGACTGAAGCACTTTACTGTACTGTGTGAACACCTAGGTCAAAATTACCCCGCAGACGTCTCAGGCGTACAGTTAGAGACACTGATAACGCAATTGGCGTGAATTATTCATACGCTATGTTTCAATCTGCAGGTTGATCATTCAAGTAAATGCAACAACTCGAGCAGAAAGTACAATAGCTAGTCTTTCAAGGAAGTGCTTTTACCTTACATCCTGATCTGCAGTGCTGTGTCTGAGCAATGTCAATCAGGTAACAAGCTTGAAAACTAAGAATACTTTTTCCCTTTTGGGATTCTTTCCAGGACCCGATCTGGTCTGATGGACACTGTCTAGCACTGACACACAAGTGTCTAGAAAACACACCTGACTAGTAAATACAAGATGCATTTATATATATAATACTGAGTCTTGTGGAGTGACTCACAATATCTATTTCTAATTGCTCAATCTTTAGAGAATCCTTAAACATTTTTTAAATTAGGTCACCAACAGCAAGTAAATAAGAATTTTTTATGATTGTAAATTAGGAAGAGGGAGAATTTTAACTCTTACAATTAATCAAATATGTAATATTTATGTGGAGATATTGTTATAATTATTGTATCGGCAATGACTATGTGAAATATCTGTATTTGTCACACTGGAAGACCATTAATATTGTAATGTGTGTAAACGTACTCGGTCTGCTTCTAAAAACACTGTTCAAAAGTTTGGCGTCAGTAAGATTTTTAGCTTCTTATGCTCACCGAGGCTGCAAATGTTTGATCAAAAATACAGTAAAAAAATATATATATTCTAAAATATTATTACAATTTAAAACAACTGTTTTCTATGTGAATATATATTAAGATGTAATTTATTTCTGTTATCAAAACTGTATTTCCAGCATCACTACTCCAATCTTCAGTGATCCTTCAGAAATCATTCTAATATACTGATTTGCTGCTCAAGAAACATTTCTGATTATTATAAATGTTGAAAAAAACTGTGCTAATTGTAATTCTGGATTATTTGTTGAATAGAAAGCATTTCTTTTAAAAAAAATAATCTTTTGTGGCATTAGACATTTTTTTTTTTTACTGTCACGTTCGATCAATTCAATGCATCCTCTCCCAATTTCTTAATTTTTTAAATAAAAACAATTTTACGGACCCCAAACTTTTGAACAGTACTGTAAATTCTAACTTAAATTCTTAATGTTAAAAAAGTAGTCCGTGTCCATTTGTCATCTCTGCACATGTTCTTTTCTTGTGTGATCTTATTTACTAGAACCCCTTGGTTTTTGATATGAGCAATGATACGTTCTGTGCAAATGAACAGTGAACACTGGAAAACTCAGTACACTAATCGCTAAACCTCAAAGCTAGTGGCATTTCATCAGTGAAGCCCTGAGATGAGCGGCCAAAGAAAAGCACAAGAAGTGCAGAGATCAGGCACATGTGCGGACGTGTGCTGGTACTCACCGAGAGCTGTCCGGACAGATACTGAGGGTTGTCCCGGAGCATGCCAGGACTCATGGGGGACGTGACCGAGATGGACGGACCCATCTTTTGCGATTCAAAGGAACTTGAACCTGAAAAGAATCGTCAAAAAATGCTCAAATTATTCCCCTGCTGGCAAATACAGTGCTCAAGTATTGATCCGTATTATAGATCAAAACTAGCTAAACTTACTTGATTCCAGTTGTCCATGTGTGCTCTCTGGTATTCTAGGGACATCTCTAGAAGGAAACAGTGAAGAGCATAGGAATGATAGCAGGTGTGTGTCTGTAAATAACAACTCAGGGCTTCCCTCCTCTATATCAGAAGGCTATATCAGATGGATGATATACTGTAGCTAAAAGGTTAAGCTTTGATGAATTTAAATATGAATCCTGGTATTTATTTATATTCTCTGCAATGGTTTTAAACCATAATTTCAACCAGACAAGCCACTGTTGTCGAAAAGATTAACATTTTTAAATCAATAAGTAAAATAGAGTACATGTAATTAAAATGAATTAAGACATCCAGACTGTTTTTTTTATTTTTTATAAATTGATATTTATTTTATATACGCCGTAGTTTATAAATGGCAATATTTACAAACATTACTCCAGGCCAGAAGTCTGGGATAATTAAGATATTTCTGAAGAATGGCATTTTCAACATTGATAATAATACAGATTTTTGTTTTAAGCTTTAAAACAGAATATCAGAAGGATTTATGAAGGATCATGTGACAAAAGACTACAGAAATCATGCTGAAAATTCTGATTTGATCACAGAAATAAATTACATAAAAAATAAAACAGTTATTTTAAATTGCAATAATATTCCAAATATAATTTATATATATATATATACATTTTATTTTATAAAAAAAGAAAAAGAAAAGTACAGCCTTGGTAAGAGACTTATTTCAAATACATAACAATATCATAATAATTTTATGACTGGCAGTGTATATTTTTACTAAAACATTTTAGCGCATGAGAAATGCCTCATGGGAACAGATTGAGTGATTTTTTAAATGATTAGCTGAATTAAAAATGAACTTCCGAAATCTGTTTGCACTTTTGCTACTGAGGATCAAATCAGAGAAAACATTAAAATATTTTAAATATTTTACAATATTTTTACAAACACTACTGCACTGGCGTTGGTCGGTTTTATTGAAATATAATTCCCAAATAAAAAAATCATTAAAATATTCACAGTGCTAGGTCCTCTGTCCTCCCAAAGCACAGACCAGAAGCAGGACTTTCATTTCAAGCAGTGGATATGTTTGTGAGTGTGTATGTAAATATAAGCATTCATATGTTGGGCTCCCACAGGCTATTCTTCTTCATAAAGCTCTATTGTCACAGAAAATGTGCTCTGTGTCCCTGAACTGACAGGTAGAGTACTGTAATGACCACTCACCCGATGGGCCGTGAGACCACCAGCTCCACCTGCGGCTCTGGCTTGGACTCTAGAATGATGTTGTAAACTTCCTTGAATGTGGCTCCCTGTAAGACCCTCCCGTTCCACTCCAGGACCTGATCCCCTGAGGAAGTTAAAGGGATAGTGCACCCAAAAATATCAATTCGGTCCTCATTGACTCACTCTCATGTTGTTCCAAACCCATAAGACTTTCATTCAACTTAGAAACATTTTTAATTGAAAACTGAGAGATTTTATCCCCTCCACTGGACGTTCATGCAATCGAAACTTCAAAGCTTCAAAAAGTTCATAAAGACATAATAAAATAAATCCATACAGTGTCAAAAAGATCCTGTTTTAACTTAAAAACTTGAGCTCAACTGCTGCTTTAAATTTATGTATAAGCAACGGAGTTAAGACTAAATTAGGTCAAATGAATTGAAAATGTTGAATTATTATTAAAAGTTATTGTAAAAATGTACATTGCCATGACGTGCTGATCAAGTCATTTGTTACAGTGTATGAATCGAGCAGTGTCAACAAAACAAATGAAGATATTTTTAACGAAACTCTACTGAAAATCAATTCCACCCAAACCTTCAGTCTTCAAAGAGTACAAGAAGACATAGTAAAGATAATCAGAATAAATCAAGTAGTTTAACTGAAACACAAATGATGATATTTAATGAATAGTGATTTCTATTCCTCAATCGAAATTCCACTCCACCAAATCTTTCAAACGTCAAAAAGTACATAAAGACACTGTAAAAGTAATCTATACAGTATGAGAGTATTTTTGTATGAACTTACCCTTACCCTAAAAACATAGAAAGGACCCTCTATATATTAAGTGTCCTCAAATACTGTACATTTAATCATGTGAAATTAATCATTTGATACAATGCACTTTGCACAGAGGTGCTTTGCAAATCAACATGAACACAATAGGTACATTGTTCCCAACAATTCATTACTTTATTATTAAGTACATTGTATTTAAAGGCACTTGATATAAAGCAGGACCTAAAAACCTCATCTACAGACTCTCATAACTCAGCAGGACTGTTAAAGCAGCAGCTCTGACTTCACATGGTCTCTGAATAGATGTGTTCACCTGGTCGGAGATGGCCGACAGTGTCTGCTAGACTTCCTCTCTTCACCTTCGTAATGAAAGCACAAAGTCTGCCAGACTCGGTCATCTTCCCTCCCACCACCTGCAATACAGACCATGCACCATATTTTAAATATATTTTACATCAAGTTACCAACTTAAAAGGGCTTAAAAGGTAATTATTGACGTGGAATTTAAAGGCTGAAAGTTTGACCTGTGCTATGAAGAAATGATGATCCACATCAGTACCATGTGTGATAACACTAAGATTGAACTGGAATTGCTGGTAGCGTCATTTACAGTTTTTGCATGCTATTCTGCATTGTTTTAATACCCCACTCACTAAAAGAACAAGACAAATCAAGCAAACGCACCCACTAAATAATGCTAATCACAGTTTGCACAGGAAATATTGGCTCTCTATTCACAGAAATGTAGTCAGATAATGGCTGGAAGACAGTGAGTGGGCAAACTTACAGGAACTAAGGCACACCACCACCAAATAGTACCTTAATTTACCATTTTGTGGGAATAGTTATTGCTTAACTGTAAGAGAAAAGGAACATAAGTAACCAGTTTATAATTAAGGGTGTAACGATGCACCAATACCATGGTTCGGTTTCCGGGTTTGGAGCCACGGTTTGGTTGGGTTATGTTTGCTGTAGGGGGTAGGGTTCATGGCATGGCACCAGCAATGCGAAAGAACACTTCATTTTTAACTTAATAGTAATGATAATAATAATGCTCTGTTAGTTCGTGTTAAATAATTCATTAACAAACGAGACTTGAGAGATCTCAGATCATTAGCATGGCTTTGATCGAGTGATGTTTGACGGTGTTTGGGCATCCTTACCTTGAGGCCCAGCAGTGCCCCTGTGTCTCTGGGCACCGTGCCATCTTTCATCCGCTTGTTTAGCACCACCCGCCCTATTAGGCGCTCTCCATCTTTGGATGGCTGCCATGTCACCGGGTGCTACGGGGTCAAAGTTACAATACACCTCTGGTTTTTATACAAGTTTACACACACAGCACGTTACAAACATACGCACACATGCACAGGCTCAGGAGATTAAAGGAGGAGCTCAACTCTTGTTTGCTGTGGTGTAGGATAGGGTTTGATTTAATCCATTGGGAAGTGATAGAGTCATGACAAGTTGGTGTTACAGGCCAGAATGGAGTTACAAGATTGGTAAGAGAAGATGGTAACACTTTAGATTGGAGAACACTACTATTAACAAGTTGCTTGTAAGAATGAATATTACTAGCACACTGCCTGTTTATTAACACCTATAAAGAACGATGCATAACACGATGCCTACTACAACAACTGCCTTACTGACTATTAATAAACAGCAAATAAGTAGTTTATTGAACAAACATAATAGCTAGTCTAAAGTGTTACCGAGAAGATCTGTAAAAGAGAGTAGAGATAGAGATTTGTAACGTCAGCTGAAAACAAAAAGTTATTTCATTTTGATGAAAAAGTATGAAGACAAAAACAGGCACACATGAATCTTGTCAATAAGACCAGGAACACAAATTAAGCACATAGGGACTAAATAAGATTATGTTTGTATTTGCAATAAATACCACAACATTTACAGTATTTAAAAGAAACAAAGTAAAATTCAAAATCCGTTCATCATTTTGCACTCTCATGTCATAAACCAATATAAGTTTATGGAAGTTTTCAAATCTGATTCACACGGTGCACCAAAACACAATATTGGTGCCATATTTGATGTCAATGTACAATATTTTATTTTTATTTTTTTCTTGGCACACTATGGTGTTAAAACTTATACCATACGTGCACCATATGTGAATTGTATGTGATTTAAGATCTGGTCTGCACTGTAAAAGAATAAATGTCTATTAACTCTAAAATACAATGCTGTTTCCTACAGTCTTAGAGGTCTGGAACGACACGAGGGTGAGGAAACGATGGCAGGATCTTGGCATTTGCTAACAGCGTGAAAGTAATTGTCTTCAAAAGAATTTCCCACACTATGGGGTTTGGTTTGAGAATTTATTACAGACACAACAGTCAGGACAAGGTGAGAGGTATCAAGCACACAATTCTGGATAAGCAGTAAACTAGATCAGCAGTTCTCAACTGGTGAATAACAATACTGTGTGGATAGGACACTTATTAGTCGTTTGAAGCAATAACCTCCTAGAAGCAGTGGTTTACAGTGATTTTAGAACGGCTGTGGGATGTTTCTACAGAACGGAGGGGAGTTGCATTGAGTTGTACAGTAATACTGATTTAATAAGGTCACAGGTGTGTGTTTGCGCAGTATTTTATTATGGCTTCAAGTTCAAACATTGCCTAACCAATCATAAAGAACCAGAGCTATTTTATAATAAATAATGCTGAATCTGACTGCATTTCACAGAACTAGAAACCACAGCCACCACAAGTTTAACTACTTGAAGTTATGCCCCCTACAAGGAAAGAGCCAATTGAATTTAGTAATCATGATTGTTTTCCCCTACTTTTTAAAGTATTTTAGTTATGAAACCCTACAGTTACTGCATTTAACTGCAAAACTGAAAATTTCACTAATAGCAGTTATTTCATACGTGACAAGATTTGACTGTTTAATCCTATAAACATTTTACAAATAAAACACAGCATTAATATATCATATACTTGAAAAGATTATTTCAATAGTTGTATCAACGACATCCACAAGCCATTTTTTCTTTGCGGAAAGCGTAACTTGTAGTCATCATGGTTTGTGATACTTTGGAACGCAGGCATAAAATGAAAAATCTAAATAGAATACTTAACACTAAAGAGAACATCAAATATTTTGTTATTGATGTCAAAGTATATACATCCAATCCAATCTAACTTTTTTTTTTTTTTGCTCAGTTTTAACATAAATCTTCACTCACTTGATTCTTCATATACTTGTTAAAAAGTTCCAACGGATTCCAACATGGGCAAGTTGGCAATACAATAGTTCCCCTCAAAATAATTAAAGCTACATAAGAGTAAAGGAAGATACAACTCAGTCTACAATTAATTGTTGGTGTCAACCATACTGTGTGATTTTTTGTGATTAATTAAAGTGAACTAGGAGTGCTGTGAAAGGTATCCAGCAACAAGCAAATTGTATGTCCAACCTGAATGAAAAACGTTGATTTGAATCACAGCCAGTCAGAAGACATTTAATATTTAATAGGCTATATGTGGTGGAGGATTTTGGACCAATAAGATTTTAAAGTGGGTGGGACGATGCAATGCAATGCTGCAAAAACTAAACCAAAAAATTAACAAAATGTTAGAGTACCCGTTAGTCAGCACAAAATCTCAAAAGTTATGCTTGTTGCTTTATCGCATCACATATCGTTTGCAAATACACAAATATTAACGATAACACTATTTTAACTAGTATTTACTATTTGCTTATTAGCATGCATATTACTAGCATACTGGCTGTTCATTAGTACTTATAAAGCACATGCTATTCTGCATGACCATATTTTAGATCCCTTAATCCATCCCAATACCTAAACATACTAACTAGTCATCACATTAGGAGTTTATTGAGACAAACGTCACAGTTAATATTAATTTATTTAGCTAAATAAGTTAACCAATGGTTAAACCAATTCACAAATACCAATATTTAATTTTAAACAACAAAACCAGTTGAGAAGCACTGATCTAGATCAATCCACTGATTAAGCAGTAAATTGCTCTCACACCCTCAAGCAGTATGGATGTAGCAAGCTATTTCTATTCGCTATCGCAAAAGATGCGATGAACGAAACCAATGATGGGACAGAAAAGCAGAGCAGGAAGAATGAGACAGTGAAAAGGGGAAAAGAAAAACAACTGCTTAGTGCGAGATTGATTCCCACACTAGTCTATCCCCCGTGTTAAAGCTGAGACTGAAGGATTGTGTGGAAAAAAATCATGTCAGGAAATCCCAAAGGGGGGAACAGCGTGAAAAGGTGACGTGACCAAGTGAGGAAAACAGGTTAGCAATCAGAATGGAGTATCTGTCCGCATCGAGAAGCATGCAGCATATGGAGCAAACAGTGCCAGGAAGTTTGTCATTCAATCTTTCTGAGTGTTAGGATGCGCTACAACTTTGCAGCCAAAAGACAGTGGAGCAAAGCAAACCAGAGTGTTTTCCTCTCATTTGAGAGGCGTGATTAGAGCAGGAAACCCTCTAGGGGCAGAAACAGACAGTCGAGCAGGTCAGTCACAGGAAGTTAGAGGCAGGCGGCAGGAAGTAGTCTCAGTACCTTGTCACTATGGCTATGCTCCTCGTTTAGCGTGGTGCTACTGCACGTGTCAACCCCTGAATCTTTGACCTGCGGTTCGCACCACTCCACATCTGCGTCGTGGGAGAGCTCCCGAAATCGCACCACTGTCTTTTGCCTCTCAGACGGGGCATAACTGGCGTCCAAAAAATATGCCTGCTCATTTGTTTTTCTTTTTCCCCTTTGAATGTTGCCTAAAAGTTATGGATGATATAAAAAAAGGAGGAGAAACAAAACATGCAGAGGTGAATTAATCGAGGGGAAATGGGGTGAGAGGGTCTCAAGCCTCACCATAGACATTGAGGAGGCCTCGCTATGCCAAGACGCATGGTCCCACCAGTGACCATCCATATCTCCTGAGGACAGCACAGTGAGAGGACACACACGCACACACTCGTGTCAACAAGATTTCACTTATATAGGCAAATGTGCAACATTCATTTACTCACATGCTTTCTCTTACAGCTCTTTGAAAGGTGTAGTTGAACAAAACTGAAACTGCTGCCATTATTTACTCACCCTCACGTTGTTCTGCAAGCGTACAACTTTCTTTCTTCCGTGAAATATATATTTTAAAGCATGTACTAGCCATTTTGTTCCATGCAAATCCAATGAACGGGGACTGCAGCTTGCAAAAAGGATGTTAACGATAAAAACTGCAATGCCTGGTTCAAGAATGGATCGTTCTTCTGTGTTTGGTTCAAGATCTGGTTTGCGAAATTAAACCACTTGATTAATAATGAAATGGAGTTATAAGAACAACTTATGTGATACTTTTATAGGGCTTTTGTGAAACCTTCAGTCTCCATTCGTTGCAATTACATAAAAAAAAGAACTAATGCATTTTTTTTTATCTTGTTTGTTTTTTGACAGAAGAAAGAAAGTCATACAGGTTGGTGACTAATGAGGGTGACTAAATTGTTGGGTTAATTATCACTCTTGAAATAAACACATGTAATAATTGCCCTCATTTTTCTTAGTATACACTTATCCATAAAGCTAATAGAATGAAAGAACATATACAGATATTTTAAAAGTGTATAATGTAAAAAAAAAAAAAATTAAAAAAAGAGCAACACAACTGCAACACAACCAAAACTACAAGAAAAACCCTGTCCAGCAATTTAAGTCACAAATATTGGCTTCTTATTTCAACATCTGAAAGTACATGTTCTGAGAAAGCAAATTACCTGAGTGCCATACATCTAAACAGCACTATTTCTGTTGACAGAGGTTGAAGACACAGACATTAAAATCTAGTGCTTAAATGACATATAAAAGACATATTTTTTTTTCAGTTTGATACTGCTCAATGCTTGAATAATTTACATAGCACCATAAAATGCATCCCATTTTGCTGATGTTGCATATGGGATATTAAACACATACATATATATTGTGCATATTTTCTGTTATGAACACATAGATATTCTCACTGTATTCCTGGGATGTCCGGCTAGTTATAGTATCAAGGAATCATTTAAGGCACAAAACCTTTAAACACACAAATGCCACAGAGAGTTCATCATCAATAAAAAAAAACGTTAAGCATATAAATTTGTGTTATAACATTAGTTAAAAAAAAAAAAAAACTTTCACTATTTGCAAGCCAAGCAATATAACTCCATAATAGAGATTCAGGCAACTTATGGTGAGAAAGCAAACATTTCCATTAAAAAGTAAAGTTTCCCAAGTTCCCAACTCTAACTTGTAAATTGTGTTAGTATTTTATAACCTTACTTCTTTTGTCTTGCAATTATTTACATGGGGTGGCAGGCAGATGGATTTGCAATGTGGAAATATTGTACTGATACTTCTTAGCAGTGTAAAACAAAGAACACGGTCCAGTTTCAAGGTCCTTTAAAAATAAACTGGACTGGATTTGTGTAAACCATCGTCATAGGACCCACTTCATATGTGCAAAATAATAGCTAGTTACATCTGCCTGTGTCATCAGTACAATATATTTGATTAAGAAACCAAGCTGTAGTTTAAAGATGAAAAATATGGTTATTATGCATCCATAATTTTACAGCCAGATTCAGTGTAATATCACGATGGCACTATAATAAATTGATAAAATAATTTGTATCCATAGCACAGAAACTTTAATATTGCAGACGTCTGATTACTGCTGCCAACATTGCATCACCCTGTCCCCAATTTCCCTGCCAGCATGCAGTGATATCAATATGCAACCATGAAAAGAATGAACGCTGTAAAAACTTACTTCTCTAGACATTACTACTGCCTTAACATACACCATGCCTCACAAACCAGAACCATTTGCTATTTGTCCAAGCACCATGTGCAGACTGTTCCCAGCGTCTTCAGGAAGAAAAAAAAATTGTTCTGTGTAGTCCCAAAATATTGTTGATAATCCGTCTTTGCTGCACCACCCCTTCCAAACCTTGGCAAGTAAAAGTTCTGCAAAGCTGATTTATTCAACTACATCCACCGGAACAAGGACTAGAACTCAACTACAGCTCTTCAAATCACACTTGGGTCAGTCTTTAAAGGTCTTGCACATCCCCTTCAAAACAGACGCCAAACCCGGCTGTTAGCCCTTTTTTCATTGTCTTTCTCTTTCACTCTCTCTATCTCCTTGCACTGAAATGGAGTTCATGCCTTAGAATAATGAGCTTACCGTTATTCTTGTAAGCCAGCTCAAACACCTTGCCCTACATAGTCCCCACATCACAACAGACTGTTTCCCTGAGTTTGCCGGGCTGATCCCTGACTCCAAGAACCTCTACAGTTTGTTCATGGCTTCATGGAAGTAAGCATTGGCCTCAATCACTTGCAACCAACCAATACAACGATTCCTTTTCTTTAGATTTTCCAACCTTCCGTTTGGTGGTTTTTACACAAAAGTGAAAGTTCAGAGCAAACAATTAAGTTAAATGTCTTTACTGCAAAGTGCACAGCAGCAGAATAGTCACCACTCCAAATGTTGGCAGTCTGATGAAATATTGACTTACCACCATTTTCCCAGGCTTCACACAGCGTGCCGTCTTTGTGTGTGCCTCCACTAGCTTGCTACTTTGACCAAATCCTTTTCTCTTTCTGCAGGTGGGGAGGGAATTGACCACTTTGAACCAATCAGGTTGGGTTGTCACTGACTGATTGACGTATGTCCAATGGCACCCATTGGAAAGACAAGCTTGTCAGAGATCAAGCTCCTTTCTGTCTACAGTCAAGAAGGTGTACCACTCTTATGAGGTCAGATGGAGTGATTGGATGCTAGATTTGTGGCAACTCTAGAGTTTAATGTTGGATTGGAAATTTTGGGAAACATTCACTGCCTGAACAAATGCCAACACAGTTTCCCTACTGATCAAACATTGGGATTTGTAGATTTGTTGGTGTTTGTTGGGGTGGTGTGAACTAGCCTTTAGAAAGCTGACTGAAACAGAGACTGAGTTTGAGCAGGATGAAGGTTTAAGCAAGTGTCCTACTTTCTTCTGCTCCACTGTAGCCTCTTGAGCGCATCAAGTAGCTGTGGTGGAGAGGTAACAATGACAGATGCACTGGTGCAATTTCACTTACTGAATCTGACATGGAAGTGACCCTCTACCACTGCAAAGCTGCTGGGACTCCCTTTACCTACTTCTGCGGATGAAGGAAGGCTCTTGGGAGCTCTCTAGAGACTGCTCCTGTGCAAAGAGGCTTATCCAATTGAGCTAATTGTGACCCTGACAACATAAGAGCTTTTAGGGGAGGGGAGTATATTACATGGGAGAAAGGAAAAGGAGGAAGAGGAAGGACAGGTACTTCACAGATACCAAAGATAGTAGCATTCCATGTCCATTCCTGGAATCCTAATGATAATGAGCACCATGAAACCAAAAGAAGTGAAAATAAATTTTTTGCTGGTAACGTAAGCAACCACTGATCAGTGGGAGTTTTTAAGAGTCCAGTTGTGTTTTCAGACCTCCAATCTGGTGTATTCTCACTCATTTCAAACTGACCTGGCTCTTAAGTCCATTTCACACCAGAAGAGAAGTGCCACACCACGCTGTTGAGACACTCTCAAAAAACTGAAATCATATCTTTAGGAGTACAATAGCTTGTCACTGGGATAGAACCATTAAATTAGTATTCTTACTCCTAAAACCATTCATAGTAGTAGCTTAATGCTGTGTTCACACCAAACGCGAATAGAGCGTCAAATTTGCGTCTACCGTGTCTAGTTTGCCACTTGACCATTTTGAGATCATTCACTTCATTCGCGCGTGAAATTAACTTCACAACAGATGTGAATTCGCGTTGGGGGGGGGGGGGCTTCTGCCAGCTGAGTTCACACATTTTCAACCGCCATTTTATTCGGATAATTTTCAAAATATTACTGTTATCGTGTCATGAAATGTAGTTAGTTTAAAAGTATTTCAGGCGAGAATGTAGTTGCTTTAAACTCAAATATGCGGTTTATTTATAAAGACAGCGTCTATTTTAAAAAATGTGTTTCGCTGATCAGTGGGAGCTCAGAGCTCGTGTATCTGCCGAGAGCAGCCTCACCTCGGCTAGACCTTCTGACATTTGCGGCTGGCTCTGATGTCTCTTTAGTGGTTCAAAATAAAATATAATTTGTTTGGGGTAAAACGAAACGTTTCTTATCTTTGGCCTTTATTCAATTAATCTATTAATATGCTTTATATATATATATATATATATATATATATATATATATATATATATATAGTCGTAAACGCACCTTTGCATTGACTTAACATTGAAATCATTCACGCCAGACGCTTTATTCGCATTTGATGTGAACACAGCATAAGAGTACACATTATTACTTTAAGGTACCAATTTTTAGGGGTAAAGCCCCGATGACACATACGATGTGCAACTACCTTTATGCAACTTTATGTCTTAAACGCTCCAATTGAGCTTTCCTATGAGTAAGACTCTTTATTTAAAATGCACATGATGGGACATGAATTGCAATTATTTCATGTAGTAAAAAACATGCCACAGATATTAGTTTGAAAATAATTTAGAATAGGGCCGGGACTCGATTAAAAAAATTAATCTAATTAATTAGAGGCTTTGTAATTAATTAATCGAAATTAATCGCATTTTAATCGCATATAAATATTTGACCTGAGAACAGTGAGAAGTAATTTTTTTCACATGGATTTATAGTATACCATTGAATAATGACTGAATACATTGAGTCAATGATTAAAATGATTGCACCAACAAAATAATACATAGTTCAACATAAAGTGTAAAGTCCACGCTAGCTGCTATATGTTTTGCGTTGAGGTGATACTTGAGGCTCGATGTGCTGCGGTGATATGTGAACGCTAGTTGGTGCTCCAGTATAATCGGTCCGCCGAAACTCATCCAGTGAGAAACGTTCCGCGGTGCAAAAATAAGTTATTAAAAATGCGGGAATGTTTTTTTTCTGTAATTAATTAATCTTAGTTAACGCGTTATTTTTTTGTGTAATTAATTAATCTCAATTAACGCGTTAAAGTCCCGGCCCTAATTTAGAATTGTGCTGTACGTCAGTGGTTCTTAAACCGTTCCTAAAGCCTCCCTGACGTGCTGCCCATTTTGAACCTCTCTTTTTTTTGACAGATCCAGTTCAGGCTATGGAGTACTTTACTACTCAGTTGATTCAGGTGTGTTAAAAGAAGACATCCAAATTGTGCAGTGCCCTGGAGATTCAGTCTGAAAAGCCTGGCTGTATGTAACAAAGAAACATGGGCATGGCTGAAAAAGGCAATTTGGTTAGACATTCTAAATATCTTACATCTTAAAGAATCATATTAGATGTTATACATGTCAAGATGTACATTGCCTTGCTCTTAGTTCTTTGTCAGACCTACAGGGCATCATGTCAGCTGAGCTCATAGTAATATTCTCACTTTGAATGTCTAACAGCAAAAGCTGTAGAAATTCCTATTCTAACAGGATACTACTTAACAGTGAACGGCAATGCATGACTGTATCCTGTGTCCCCATTCACACTCTAGCATCTTCAGCCGGCTTGCATTACATAATTAAACCTGCTTGAATAATGAAACACCCTCCATGGTTTAAACCCTGGTCATGTGACTCACTCCATGTTATTGCCAGCGTGAGTGGATTCACCTTTATCTTAGTGCAGTTTTAAACTGAATTTAGAGGAGAAATGTCACAAAATAACAGACATGTTATAACTGATCTCAACAACCTCAAAGCACAGAAACTAAAACAAAAATAATTACCAATAGAACTGGCATTTTTACTGAATCTGAGGTCAATGCAAGTCTTATACTTAATTTGCGTTGTTTATGGATGCTCAAATTGGTCAAACTGAGAAACTGCAAGGAGCTTTTAACATGTACGAAAATCTGTATGCGACAGACACAGGTTTAAAAACCACTGTTTGCTGCTTTTTTCAGCCAATTTCTTTGCCTTTTCCCCCTTATGAAAAACATATTTACGTACATGATAAAAGCTCCTTGTGGTTACTTACTTTGACCGATTTGAGCATCCAAAAACCATGCAAACATAGGCATTTAGAATTTCTGCTAGCGATTCCTGTACAGAAAAATCACTTCCCGTCCTCCAGCTGCGTTTTGCGTGTCATCAGAATCACGTGACTGCAAACAAGCTATTACACTATATTTCACAGGCTCGAAATAATACATACAACAGCATTGAACTCTCTGCTGCCCCCACCAGGTCTGGAGCAACATCGTGGTTACCATAAAGCATTGGCTCTTTCTTGGAAACTGATATGATTGGAGTCACATCTGAGATTCCAGAAACATTTAATGCAACTTTTCTCCCTAAAACACTGGAACGTTTATCCATCAGCAATTCAATAATTCCATTCAGAGTCAGCACCGTTTACCTTTATCGCTGAAGGACTCACTCTCCAGCTCCACATCCTCACAGCTGGTGTACTCTGGCGTGGTTGCCAGCTCCTCTTCTGAGCTGCTGAAGCTACCCATGGTTCTGAGCTTGCCTAGGCGTTTGCTGCGGTACGGTCGAGGTGGAGGAGGACGAACCGACTCGGATTGGTCCGAGCTTAGAGAGTCATTTCGTAGAATGATATCCATTTTGTCCTGTTTGTTCCTACGCATGGCTGAGCTAGGGTCCAAGTGGTGCTGTTGGGAAATGGGTTTCCTCGTTGGCTCTGCCAGTCCTCGCCGGCTATCGCCCAACACAGGGCTGCGGTGTGGTGTTGGTGGGCTGTGATTAGACATCCGATGTCCCGGTGAACTCCTGTCCATGGAGTATGAGCGTTGACTTGGGCCTCCCAACGAAGGGAGGCGTGATTGCCGCCCACCGGGCCCATGGAGAGGCTCGTCAAGTTCTGTATAGGCGAGCGAGACATCACTATGACGCCGCTCGTGCCGAGCCCGTGACACCTGGGCATGGATGCGCATCTGCTCCTCGTAGGGCTGGGGTTTGACTGGGTAGCGCGCCAGATTGGGGTCGCTGCGGTATCGGGCCTGGTATTCCTCCTCACGCCGTCTTTGGAGTTCATAGTCCTCTAGCTGGCCATCCAAACGTTGGCCTTGCGAGTGCCAGCGTCCTCGGCTGTCTTGATTACCGTCCACCTCATTGTACATTTTTGAACTCCTCGGCGAATGGCCAGGGTCACGTCCGTAGTCGGACGGAGAGCGGGGCATGCCTCCTTCAGCCGGGGCATACTGCAGTCCTCCTCCCTCCTCCCTTTGGTTATATGCTGCGTTAGGATCCCTAGATGCTGATGGGCTTCTGTTTCTAAGAATGTAAAAGGAAATTAGGTCAGTGTAAGTGGTCAATGCAGTGAGGTGAGGCTAAAACTTTATTTAAACACAAATAAGCTTATGGCACCTTCATTTCTCTTCAAGTGATTCACACTAGGGTTGTACAAAACTACATACATTCGAAGTTACCAAGAGGTGAGTTGTTTGAACAGACTGACACAGACTAAATTGTTGGACGCCACCAGTCACCTCAAGTTCACTGCCCATGAGTCTATCCCCGCTTGGCTTGAGGACTCTCTTGTTATCTAGGCATACGTCAACAAGCATCGCTGTTGTTCCTGCCCTGGAGCTCTTTCATCGTGAGGAGCCCACAGGGCTGTGAAGCTCTGTGAGAGAGGCCAGTTGGATGGGGTTTGGTGGTCTGTCTGCCATAACAGACATTTGAGCCATGGCGTTCATAGTGTTTAACCTGTAAGGGCCGAGTGTTCGGCTCTGGCCAGAGGCATGAGAAGAAGCGTGTCACACTGAGTAAGAGAAATACTGCAGTGCCAAGACAGAGCCAGATGCATTTAGTTCCACCCCTTTCTGTTTCCCTCTCATTAATTAAAGTATGTTATATGACGCCAGACAGTCCCACTTACAGTAGATGCTTTAACTCTCCCACAGCTGGAAAGAGATTGCTAAAATAAAAACCATTTTACTATTGCTCATACTTACAGTTTGTAATTTGAACAAAACCATAAGCTTAAGTGGTAAAGATGAGAATGTGAATGATCTCTCAACGCTTGTTTTATAGGCAGGAATGATACTACAAATCGTGTGGTTTGTTGAGAAGAGGAGCAAGGTTATAATAGTTAGCTAAAACTATAACCATTTAAAGAAATTGTATTACCTGATGCACTAAAATAACTAAAACTGAAATGAACATTTATAAAAACTGCAGAAATTAAAAAGATACAAATATTTATATTAAATATAAATTAAAAATAATTAAAAACAAAAAATTTTATTATTACAAAAATTCAAATGAAAAAGAGACCCAAAATAAGCAGCATCTCTCATTTCAGTGTAGATCAACTTGATGCAGTAAAATAACTAAAACTAGAACTTAAATAAAAATATATAAAAACTACAGACATTAAAAATAAACGTTACATTTTTAAAATAGAAATGAAAAATTACTAAAAAAAATTACGCAACTTAAGCAACATCTCTCATTTCAATTTAGTTTAGTCAACTTTATGCACTAAAATAACAATCTAAAACTGAAATAAAAATTTATAAAAAACTACATAGTAATTAAAAATAAATGTAATTTATTTTAAATACATTTTTAATTTTTACTCAAATTAAAATTAAAAATAAAAAAAATTACAAAAGCAAGATATCTAATTTCAACGATGTACTAAAAAACTCAAACTAAATCTTAAATAAAACTTAAAAACTACATATATATCAAGAATGTACTTAAACTAAATTTTAACTTAACTAAAATTAAAATGAAAAACTACTATTATACAAAAAAAAAAAAAAAATGAAATGTTAATAATACTGGCCTTACATTTCTAAGTGATTTGACTTGCAGACTGGTGGATAAAAATATCCTGTAGACCTAAAGTAATATAAAAAACAATCTGCATCTCACTATAAAATACAGATAACAACTTGGCAACCACGTAAAAATGCCCTAACCACCACCCTTAATACCTTACCATTACAGTGCTGGCTTTTGCATGGGCGAACATCTTATCTTTATTGATGTGGGCAACACATCATTAAATGATTGTCAGCAGCAGTACCATATTGAGCTGCACCAATGATTGCTGAATGTCTAAATGTAAATGTGACATCATCCATTGTGTCATCATATGCATGCTGCAGTATGTTTAACAATGAAGCAATATTATTCAATGATTTGGGCCTGTCGTCTCTATGTAAAGCTTCTCAAATCAGAGCAGCCCGACACACAGATACAGCTGAGCAGGAGAAACAAAACTCAAAGACAAAATCATTACCAGATTCAGCAGCTGTTTCCTTTAAAATAAAGGCCATTTTGACATTTTGCTCACAGCTGAGACTAGACTGTGCACATAATGGTATTTTCTGTTTGCCAGATGTCAGCTCACCCCACAAAATAACTAAATATTGCAATACATTACTGCAATGGTCATGGAAGTAAAGATCCCAAACAAAAATTCCTCATGCACTGAAATGGTGCTGGTGTTGAAAACAATATATTAGCATCCAAAGTGATTTTATTCTAAGAAATTCTGCCAGCAGTTATGTTCATTAAGTAAAAGCCATGAAGCTATTTAAATACATTATTAAAATTCATAGTAATAAATTCACAGATGATATATTTAAATAAAAACTAAATGTAATTACTTGGGAATATAAACTCACTGGAGCAACTGTGCAATGTTACAAAAATAGGACAAGTGCCAGTCAACTAAAAGTGTCACATCACACATTAGAACATGTAGATTGAAATGCTAATGAAAACACAAGTGGTTTTAGCACCGTCTATTTTTATTTGCTGTTTGAGCTGTTATAGGTGTCAACAGTCAAAATCAAAAATGATCATAATTGAAACTTTGAAAATCTTCTGAGCACATGTATGTCTGTAAATGCATATTTACTGGGGAAAAAGCTCTGTTAAAAGTACCTATGGAAATATTTGCTATAAATATAGCTAAAACTTTAGGAAATGGACTTATTCTCACTATTAATTAGTTGCTTATTAGCAAGCTAATTATTAATATATTGGCTGTCTATTAATACTTACAAAGCAGATATTCTGCAAGACCATATTCTTTATCCCTAATCCCACCCAATACCTAAATTTAACTACTAACTATTAATAAACAGCAGATTATGAGTTTATTGAGACAAAGTCATAGTTAATGATTTTTTAATAGCGAGAATTGGACCTTAAAATAAAGTGTGACCTAGATTTAAAAAAAAACAAAAAACAAACACAATATAAAAAATAAAAAATAAAACAACCGCAAAAGATTTTCTTCTGTTCAAATGTACTCTTTGCTTATATGATCATACTATCCTTCAGTGTTTTGGGATGAATTATTTAATATCTTTAAGTCACTTTTGCACACCAGGGCTCCATTTATTTAATTCTAAATACACTGTGAAATTGTGAAATATTATTGCAATTTAAAATAATTGTTTTCTATTTGAAAATTTTCTAACGTGTAATTTATTTCTGTGGTGTAAAGCTTAATTTCCAGCATCATTCCTCCAGTCTTCAGTGACCCTTCAGAAATCATTCTAACATCTGAAAAATTCTGATTATTTCCACTGTTAAAAGCAGCTGTGATGCTTCATATTTTTGCGAAAACCATGATACATTTTTCTGCATTCTTTATTTGAAATAGAAATGTACGATTTTAAGTGTCTTTACTTTCTCTTCTGTTCAATTTATCCCATCTTTGTAAAACAAAAGTATGAATTTCTTCAATCTTACTGACCCCACATTTAGAACGGCAGTGTATATTACAATAATAAGCATGCATTTCATAAAAGGGGACTCAAACCTATAATGATGCTCCTAACAGCATCACAATGGAACAAAAAGAGGAAAACAAACAGAATAAGTGTTAAATCTATACACACAGCATGGCATCACGAGCCTTAAACCTCATGCATAATAATCTTTCCCAACTGAACGGCCAGTTCTGTGTAAGCAATACTCAGGCGTTATAATTACTCCTGTAGGAACATCTGCATGCCTGTCACAAAACTGTCAACTAAGCAGCATTCGGCGACGATCACACAAATGATGCACCGGCAAAAAAAACAATCCTCCACAGCCGAGCGAGTCCCGTGTGCACGCACCTGACACTCAAGAGCTGCACATCTGGAGCAAAGAGCCTAATCTAGAAAGCCGAAGCGGGCCGAGAGGTGCCGATAGGCCTGAACGCATGAGGTGCAAAGGCCTCTGAGAATGGAGAGCGGTGTTACCGTTTAATGCTGTTATCACAGGCTGTATATAGCTGGAGGTCAAGCAAGACTTTACCCTGCAAGGAGGATTATGGTACTTAGCTGATTACTGGCTGCATGGCGGTTATTGCTTAGCAATCGTACGGCCCGGGAACTCCTTTCTCAAGCTCCAAGTCTGGATTTCAGCATAATCATCTTCCTCTTTGCCCCGGCAAACTCAAGGAACAAAGCAGGAACAATATCCCAGTCAAATAAACCTCTCTGGATATGATGCATCAGCATGTAGACGTTGGCTGTCTCAGCATGTGTGCAGTAAATGCATGTGTGTGTGGGCACCTTTCCCTGAGCGCATGTGGGCGATCGAGCATGTGTGTGTTCACAAATATTCATACATTCAGTGAGTGTGTGTGTGTGTGTGTGTGTGTGTGTGTGTGTGTGTGCATGGTCTCTTTCCCAAGCGGACAGATCAATTCTGAGCCTTGCGGGCATGTGTGTGTGTGTGTGCATCTGTGTTTGGTTGAGAACACAGCGTCACCTAAAGGTTGTGCACGATATTACATGTTAGCTGATTAGTGGAAATTAAAAGGGTGTCTCACAGCTTTATAAAAATGTCGTGTGTAACTTAATGGCTCAAGCAAATATCTACAAAACAGGGTGAAATATAGTACATGAGTACACAAACATGCTGGAATTTAGGGGTGTAATAAGATTTGGGGGAAATCAAATGGCTGTCGTTCTGATAAAAATTGTGATTGCCATTTAAAATGTGATTTAAAAATGCCATTTTTTGCTCGTAACCAGTTCTCATCACAAAAATGTTTGGCACCTTTGATGCCAAATGCACATTAAAGCGACCCAAACTCAAAGCAGATGCAAAGATGGAGTTCATGTGGAGCAGCATCTACTGTAAACCCGAACCACATTGAGATGCTGAAACACAGGGTCAGGTGTTTTAAAAAGTGTAAACGAATACATGAGCGCTTCACTCTGAAAGATAGGGCGCCTTTATTTATTTAATTAAATCACAGCCTTTGCAATTTGATACTTGCACTAAGCCGTATCACAATTTTGGTTTTATTTGGATAAGTCGTGCATCCGTGCTGAAACTGTATTCAGAACCTTCCCCAGAAAGTAAATTATTTTTTATAATTTTCATGTTTTTAGGTCAGGTCTTGAACACATGCGTTTATCTGCCGATGTGGATGGAGCACTGTACCAAACACTGAATCTACAGGGCCAGAGAAATTACATTTGATCTTGAGGTTTGAATTGAATGTGAAATATTAATATTGCATTGCAGGCAGCAAGAAAGTGAGCAAATTACTCTTATGACCCAGCCCCCCCCCCCCCAAACATCAAAAACACTTATGAGTTATTGGGAGTGATTACTGAATTAATTACTCGCTCACTGAATCACAAGTCAGATCAGTTTTATTTGTGTGACTGATCCTGTGTTATGTTGCATTCAAGGTTTATGTTTTTAAGGACTGAATAGTTGTGTTTATGACAAAGTGTAGTTAAAGATGCACATTACATTAGTTATATAACATCTGTAGTTATATAGTTAGGATAGCACTTATGTCAACCACTGTGCTCCATTAAAATTTGTTTAAAATGCATTAGTCGGTGTGAACACAACAGCCTAGCAACCACCTAGAGCATCTTAAGCAACTGCAAAGCGGTACAAACCTCCTACGTCTAGCTTGCATCTACAAATCTAGTCATTTGTGCAATCCATTTGGAGCTGCAAGTGCAGTAATTCTCAGCCTCTTTGACTCCAAAGCCCTCATTGTCCTAAACAATAATCAAACTTTTCCACTAAATAAGGATTGTATTTGATACATCATGGGTTTATGGCTCATATAGAAGCTCCATCTAAGCAAATGTATGCCTAGAAATAATGATGTCTTGAAATAAGTCTTGAAATGTTATTAACAATATAAAATTTACCCCCAATCCCAATTCTAGTTTATACCCCTGTGCCGACCCCTTCCCCTGGGGCCTTGAAACAGAACCAAAATGCCAAAAATGCTTCTTGTTTGCTTGGACCGCTGTAACCAGATTACGCTGAGATAATTCTCATGTCCCTTCGTTTTAAGTGTGGTCCCGAAAAATCTTCATTTGAAGGGCTATCTGGCCTTTACCCTTACCCCTCCAACCAAAAGAGAATCGAGACACCTACCCCTTCATGTGAATGCATGAAAACAGAGGGGCAGGGGTAAGTGTAGGGTTAACAGGTAGAAATGGTATTAAGCCTAAATCTTACAAAGATTTCACATCAGAAAGCAAGAGACGAAGGGGGACATTTGTAAAAAAAAGGCATTTGTTTGCTAAAAAAATCAAAAGTATCAATCAGAGACAAAAGGCATGTAGTAGATTGTTTATAAAAGGTTTTTTAGCAAAATGTTGTTCATGTTGATCATTTAGAAGCCGTATAAATTTGCATCAAATATGTTAAGAGTATGATTTTAGGGTGAAACATTAGGCTACACAGATTCAGGTTTTTTAAAACAGAGGGAACCCTTGTTCTTAAAAAAAAAAGAAAAAAAATACAAGACATATCATTCATTTTAAGTCGCCCTGCTGCACTAGTTTGAATGACTGCACCTTCTGACCTGCTGTTGCCAACCTTGCAAGGTTTATCATCCAGTCCCACTTTATCCCACAGATGGTATAAATCAACATTGATTTGAGCGGTGTTGTGAAGGGCCTGCTGGAGCCTCCACACAGCCATCAGACAGCAGCGGAGATCACAGCTTCTCACCGAGTGGGATCTGACTGACCTGCTTCCATGTAAACGCTCCAAGACTGCCTTATTAGCTTCCCAAAACACACACACACGCACACACACATGCCGTAAGTAGGGCATACCCCAGTAGAGCGGGACACACTGCACGGAAGAGGTGCAGAGCAATCGAGGAAGAGCAAATCAACAACTGTTGAGGTAAACAGACCTGCCAATAAGATAAAGCACAGGCAGGCAAATACTGGACACATGAACCTTAAGAGGCACACAGACCATTAGGAATGCACTAATATATTGAACATTAATTGGTATTGGCGAATAAAAGCAATACAATTTGACCCTACAGTATGAATCACACGTAGTATAAGCGTAGGGGTTGCCAGAAACAATATTACATTAATATGGTATATAGTAATTCAGTATGGCGGTATATATCAAAGTACACACAGTATTAGCATCTATTACTATCACTATATATATATATATATATATATATATATTTTTTTTTTTTTTTTGTCAAATTCAAAATGCACATTTGAATTTAAAAGAGTTTCATTTGAATTTTAGTGCTACTGCGTTGTTAAAGCTGCGGTAGGGAACTTTTGACGCTCTAGCGGTTAATAAACAGAACTGCTTGCGTCTTGCGGAAGAACATTGTAGCCGGAACTACTTCTCTCTGTTTATGTCTATGAAGAATCACAAAGGTACTGGGTTACTCCGCTGCGGTACCCCCGAAGCAATCTAAAATAGTCCGAATATAAACACTTATTATAGGTGCACCCTAGTGATTCAGGACAAGCTAAAAACACGGTTTGGAAAATGGATTCATGGTGTACTCGCTTATTATATAAATTTTTCTACATTTTGAACACAAACAAAGTTACGGACCGCAGCTCTGATTGGTTGTTTCTTAACGGGAGCGATGTATTTCTGCAAATGGCAATAGGACCACTGGGAGGAGCCAGAGGAGCTTGATTTTTTCACAGATTATCTGTCTCATATTCTACTGTCAGGACATAATGAAAGGTTTAATAAATATGTAAAAAATATTTTTTTACAAAAGTTCCCTACTGCAGCTTTAATTAAAAATAATGCAGAAAAGAGTTGCATGTTTACAAATCAGCGTAAAATTAGAATAAGATAAACTTTTCTTGAGAGAAAAAACTTTTCTTGAGAAAAAGGGGACGAACCGAGGGCGGGGCTCAGTGGGTGGGGCGTGAACATGAGACCCGCAGTGATGGGTTGATTGACAGCTGCTGTCAAAGTCGCTAAAATGGAGAGTGACTATAGTAACGTAAGCAGCTTTGCAACAGAGCGTTCATCTGAAATAGAGGACTTTTCTCCCCCACATTCACCGCCATATCAATTCGAGCAGTTGAATAAAAACTGTGGTCTTTAACTCCCGCACCGCATCGCTTTTCAGCACGAGCTGTGTGGAGAAGCTCATTTCCACCTCCATTGCGTTGGAAAAGCAATCCTGTGTAAAATGCAGTTTGCACACTCCAGCTCTAGGTGGGATGTGTATGCAACCACTGGTGCCTAATTTTAAAATTGAAAACTATGCAGTCCAACAGTGCTGTTGCAACCAGCAACACTACACCTACGTACCATCCTGACCACTGTACTAAATACAGATAAATCTACGCTAACTTAAAGCTATCCTAACTGATGCAATACTATGCTACTAACTAACTATGCTTCTAACAATACTAATGTTACACTAACAACTATGCTAATTAACTACATAGGCTACACAAAATAATCTAAATAACTATATAAATGGTATGTTAAATAGATGCTATAATACTCTATATTAGTCGTTTTCAATACTCGCAATTCCAACTCCTGACTCACTACAGTGATTTTGATGGAACAAGATGGAGTGGTGAGCTGGAAACTGCTTACGTCACCTGCCACCGCAAACATCCACTAGGAAAAATCAACTACATTAGCCACCGTTCAACCCGAAGAGGGCAGCACGATAAAATTCTATCTAGTGCTTTTTTTAAATCGCCACAAATCAAGTGCTTTCTGAGATCAAGCCATTCACAGATTCTTTGCTGTGTGATGTCACACAGACCCAGTCCCCTCCCACAACTGTTGACTAATGCCGCGTTCCAGGCAACCAATAACCCGTGTTTTTGCAAACTTAAACCCGTGAAAGTGCACTTGAACGGCGGTCAAACCCGTGACTTCCCACCCGTGAACTCGTACTAGATCAATGTACTCCGAGTTATGACGTCACACAGCATGCGAAACAGCAATGGCAGCCCCCATGGATAATACTGCCTACGGACGTTATGTGGTTCACGTAAAAAAAAAAACAATTTTAGGACAATGTAACGTTGCAATACAATTAATAATCTAGCTACAATTCCTTGCACCCAGGAAGTTTGGCGTGACTTGCCTGGAACGGTACAAAGTCGTGGTTTGAAATCGTGACTTACGAGCTCAAAAACCTGCCTGGAACGCAGCATAGACTCACGCTGAGTGAGCTGTAAACTGTCCGCCATTGTTTCGATGCCAGAGCAGGTGATGAAAAGAATGACTCCTAAATTAAAGAGTTGTTTTGTTCTGTTGTTGGATGTAGTAATAAACAGCAGTCGTCAGTTATTCCCAACATCCGAACTGCTGAAGACGCAGTGGATTACATTTGTTTTTGAAGGGAATGCGCTCCCAATTGACATAAATGTGTTTATGTTCGTGCAAATCATTCATGATCCAGCTTCACCTACAGAAGTTAGTTGTTTTTAATGAATCTTTGCAAATCTCCTTTCCTTATATACTAGTTAGAAAGTTCCACGACGAATGCGGCAAAAGTTAAAATACTGTAGAGCTCATTATAATCAGTATAAACACTGGATGCAGCGCGACAAGTCTAAGGTAATTTACAAATGTATTTTAAATAGTTTTTGAGCAGTTATAACTGCATGAATAAGAATGGGGACTTCAACAGAAAAGAGGGGCGGGGTTAGCAGAGCTCAATAGCATTTAAAGGGACATGCACTAAAACGGGTTGAGCTGATATTTACCAGGGAAAAAAGGGTGTTGTTTTACACTGCCATTGAGAAATGTTAACCAAAGTAAAACAAAAAAAATACTTTTTGAGCACAAAGAAAACAAAAATAACAAATCATTTAACTATTCTTCTCCCCCAAGTTACGTCTCCCGCTATTTTGGAGAGTGCCCAAGAGCGTAATCGACGTAACAAACACCAATAATAATATTTCTAGGTTAAATCACAGCTGACTGCTCTGTATGGTTATAATAAGCTTCACCATTAGTTAGATTACAGAATGCTATAGACCTGTCATTTATTCCACTCCCCCCCACCCACCCCCACACACAAAACCACCACCAAAGCAAAAACAACATCCAGAGACAGTAGCACTCAGAAATGTAACTCTGCGCTAAGTGTGGTGTGCCAGACATGAGTCATACTTCAGAAGGCAGTGGCGAATGCTCCAGAACGCTGGTGCAGTTCTCTGGATCTATTAGTATGCTCGTTGTGTTCAAAATATGCACTGGTTTTAATTACCTACTCTTCCCATCCAAGGTACATCACTCAAACGCTGCACTTCTGATGGAGTAATGCTGTTGCTGGAGTCCAAAGCCCAATCAACTTCCTCTCTTTCAACAGAAGGTGAAGCCTTAAAGAAATAGTTCACACAAAATATGAATATTCATATCTAATCGGTCATTGTTTATTCACCATCATGTCTTTCCAAACCTGTATGACTTACTTTTATACAAAAATGTATATTTTTACATGCTTTCCCTTGCAATTACACTACTGATCAAAAGTTTGTGGTCAGTTAAGATTTATTTATTTTTCTCATTATTTTCAAGGATGCATTAAATTGTTCAAAAGTGAGAATAAAGAGATTCATAATGTTACAAAACATTTTTCTATCAAATTTAAATTGGTTCTTGAGCAGCGAATCAGCATATTAGAATGATTTCTAAAGGACTACATGTAAATTACTTTTTTTAAATATATTTAAATAGAAAACAGTTACTGTAAATTGCACTGATATTTCACAATATTAATGGTTTTATTGTATTTTTCATTTAATTACTTAAGTCACATAAGGACTTAAATCAATTTTTTTTTAAACCCTAATTTTTTAACAGTAGTGTACAATGAATGGAGAATTAATCTTTTCAAACTTCAAAAACATTATGTAAGCAGTGCATATGACTTGTGCACTACATTCTAAGTCTTCTAAAGCTATTACAATATACAATAGCTTTGTGTGAGGAACAGAAAAACATTTTCATTGACAGTTTTTCTATTGAGATGGATCTCTTTGATGAATGATCAGGTTCACAAAATCATCTGAAAGTGATCAGAAAAAAAAGAGTAATATATATATATATATATATATATATATATATATACATAATTTCAGAATACTTGGAACAAAATCCATACTTTCGTGATGCTTTTATGGTGAAAATATGGTTATGGTTCCCACTGCTTGAAACCGCGTGTAAAAGAAGTGGCACTTCAGAATTTCTCTTATAGTGTCCCATTTAAAAAATAAATAAATAAAGAAAAGTCATGCATGTTTGGAATGACATAAGGGGTGAGTAAAATGCACTTCGGGTCTTGTAAGGATCGCTCTGTAACTAATGGCCACTCCAGTGTGGTGGGATTTGAATCACTTAGTCCAGCGCCACACACAGACCGTCTCTATTTTGGGCCCAGACAGGCAGGTCATGGGGCTGTAGAGTGCCTTGCAGGCTGCTGAAATAAATTATTTGTTTCTTTATATAGTGGATGGCAGCCGAGTCGGCAGCCTGAAAAGAGGATGCGAGGGAAAGAGTACAAATGAAAACACGTTGGATCCTCTGACGCATGCAATGCAGCACAGCGCTGCGAGAGACGTGGGTGAGCGGCGCAGTCAGATGGGAGACTTTCTCATCTCGTTTTAAAAGAAAACAGATTTTCTCTCTCTCTTCTCTCTCTGATAAACACTGCCCAATTCATGCACTCCAGTCAAGCCCTTTCCAGCACTTTCAATCAGATTTCACACAAAAGAAAAATGCAGTGCGACGCACAATGGCTGAAGTGCAGAAAATTGCAGCGGCACTGAGCACAGAGAGCTAAAAATGCGTTGGCGGCCCGCTCGGAGCCAAGTACCACTGTTATTTCTATAGCAAAGTTTGTTTCTCAAGGGCAGAAGTGATGAATATTTCTTTGCGTATTATCAAAGGCTGAGAGATGTCATGCTCTGTCAGTGACGGAGAGGACGGGAGCTCTGGGAGGATAAAACGGCTGCGGGTTTGGGAAATGACACTCTACAGTGTTGAGTGCAGCCTTTTCATGTGGAGTCAAAAATGGCAGGGACGTAGGGACACACTGATTCTGAGCTTGTACTTGATAATATATATCATATATGCAGCACGTGCCTCGGAGACACATGACAAATGAAAACAACAAAATCTGCTCAAAATATCAGACATGTTTGAAATCCTCTGGATGGATGGGTCCGTGTCCATCATACTGCTCCATTTTCAGTGAACTCCAATCTGCAGATTTCTTCAGATTTCCTGCAACTCCAGCGTCAACTGTACTGAGACTATCGTTTTGGGCTGGTTATTGACAGCTTGTTGCAAATTGATTTCGATCTTAAATCAGTTCCATTTGATATTGATACATTTGGACATACATGCAATCAGGCATAGAGCGTGTCAATTGTTTTTCAAGGAAAAAGTCTCTCTATATTCAGGGGTGTTTAAACAACAAAATTTTATGCATTTTGCCTGTTCATTTACACAATGGCAGCATTTTAGTAACCTGGAAACAAATTTAAAAGTGTGCGGTTTTGATAAATTATCATAATGCAAATTTGTGAAAATGCGAATGTTATGCACATGTGTATTACATTTTCAGCCAACAGGCATCAGGTTTCTTTACAAAGTAACATCATCTACTGGTCTGATATTAATGATACAGCATTTTAGTTCTTTTAATGGATCTACTCAAACATAGGCTACATAAATATTGAAGAACAGGTTGAATAAAACTATAATGAACATTTAATATAGTGCATATTTTATCAAAATGCTCCTTATTTGCAGCTAACATTTATGTAGCTTACTATCTGAAAGGCTTTTCTGATGTAATGTTGTGTAATGACACATTGTGTACAAGCTGTTTGATCTGTTCTTGTGCTGTTTGAAGCGAGGTAGCTACATTAATGTGTCACGCTCTATTAAAGAGTGCTAAAACGTTTTTTATTGTTTGAATTTCATAGTAAATTTGACAGAATTTAAAAGCTGACACTGTTACATATCAAAAGTAACGAAGCACAAAGCCTACTGTGATTTATTGGATGATAAGCAGGCTACAAATAATGTTTCTTTAAAGTTTTGTTCACGCATCAACTAAAATGACAATCGATTCAAATCAAGAAATTGATATTTCAGCCCAGGCCAAGCAAATATCTGGGAAAAAATGTATAGTGTATTCCAGCCTTTAGCCAAATGAGAGTGAGAAGAAAGAATGCAAAATGTTACATCCCATTAGAAATAACAATGTATTGTTATGTTATTTACTCCTCCAAAAAGTAACACTTACATACTACAGATATTACTATGCACTGCACAAAGTGAAGAAAAATGTCTCCATCTCATGTATCTATCTTCACATGTAAACTACATATTTTCCCTTCCTGCACAACTCAATCTTACAAAGGTAAAAAGATAATCTAAGTATTTGGCTAAATAATATGATGAAATATTATTGGTAGACACTGGTCTGTCCTATAAAAATAACTCCATTCGTGATCTGAGAACCCTGACCTACTAATCAAAGGTCAAGCAGCCTCCCATCGCATGAATTCATCTGTTCCTGTTGACTAAGCAAGGCCACTGCTATCTAACTGACCGTCTTTAATGCTAAACGTATCTTCCTCATCAAACACAATGAAGGAACCAGCATCCCAATAGTGCCATCGTCTCTTTCGGTTCTTCAGTGGCTACTTATTGTAACAACGACTGTGACAGAGGCTCAGAAATAATCTTTCTCATTGGTGTAATTCACTCAATAGATTCACAATGCTGTTAATCAACCAATCAATGATCTTATTAGGACAAATATCCTGCTAGCTAAATGGCGTCATTTAAATTTAACCTCAGCTTAAGGATCAATAAACCAACACCAAACTCCAAGTCTTGATTTATCTTCACCTTGTCTATTTCTTCTGCCCTGACCTTATTAGTGCTGCATGATAAGGCAACTCTCACTATTGTTATTGCTATAACTCAGACCACACTGATTAGAAATGAACAGCGACTCAAAAGTGTGTGACTGGTGGCAGACGGCAAATAAAAGTGGAAAAATCCCTTAAACTTATTAGCTATGTTTCAACGCACTTGAATGCACATCTTGAGATACTGCATTATCATTTTGCACATTTAGCATTCAGCACATTTTGAGATATTGATGGACATGTCAAGATGTGTATAAAATCTTAAAATGTGCATTAAAAAAACATTTTGGAGAAGAAATCCATGCATAAACTATGATGGAAACAAATCTACTAAATAAATTCCTGGATGCGCAAGAAAAAATCTCACTTTGAAATCACTTTGCCTCACAGTGTTGGGGAGTAGCTAGCTACAAATAGCAATGCTGCTAACGTATGTACATTTTTCAGTATCTTGACGGTAGCTCCGCTACTTTTAAAACAGTGTACCTTTACCAGAAGCAAACTACTTTTTCCAGTAAGTAGCTGTGTGGCACGACCAAACACTACAAGCCTCTAATGAATTGAAGTCTTCTTCTGGCTAGTTCACAAACTACATTTGTTCATTACCACCATCTGTGGTGATATCACGCATTGTGTGGCTTTACAGTCCTTCCACCAACAAGAGATCGTCTGATGATTTTGCAAACAGGAGTGGATGTTTCATATGGATCAATTGTAATTCATGCAACTTAAAGCATATACAGCAGGTGAATATTAGCCTTTTTAAACGGATTAATCTTACTGATTTATTGCACTCTATATCAAATGTCAATTATACAATGATGAACCATCATAATACAATCTGTCCCCCCACAGTTTTGTAATGAAGACTAATCGAACAGAAAATAAAATCGCGATACAGTAGCGTGCTTATCATTTGTCAAAAGATGGTTGTGGTGGGATTTATGCAAAGTGCAGTTTTGACGCGCGCATCTGAAGATTAACGTCTCAATTCACAGTCAGTTAATACTGCATGAGCTGTGAGTTTAACATGCTGCTTTTACAAACCCTCCATATCTAGTTTAAGTTGCTTTCATTTTGTTCTTGCGTTGATGTTACGTTTGTACCAATTTTGCACATTGACAGTCAATCTGAGATAATGTATATAGCTATATTTATTTGTAATGTTAAAAAGTAAAAATACAATAATATAATTTATTATTATAAAAATTGAAAGTAGTTTCAATGTAGCTAGCTACTTTTTTGACAGCAACTTGTAGTGCAGCTATCTACTTTTTCAGAAGGGTAACTTGAATGTAGCTTAACTACTTTAATTTACGAATAGCTTGTAGCTGGTCAAGCTACAATTTCAGAGTAGCTTCCCCAACACTGCCGAGACAGATCATGTGCCCGAAAAGAGCCCAAACTCACCATAATTCATCGTTCAGATCTAAAGATATCTCTCATAAAGCTATAACACACAAAACAAAAACAAAAAAAATAAAGGTTGCAGTGTTTTAGCTCATAACTTCATGAAAGAATCATAGAAAAACTGAAGAATTATCTTCCAAAAATTATCTTGATTAAAAAGAGCCCAAATCTGTCAATCAGATCGAAATATTTCAGTCATAGATCTATTTACACATGAAACCAGACATGCGCGCTTTAGGCGCAGCAGAATAAATTACTCTACTTTCACTTTACGGTTTTATTTGTAACTTCATGAAACACGTATAGATCTCATCATAATTTGTTAATTATATCTGAAGATATTCCATACACATTAAACCATTAAATTAAGAAAAATATAGGTTACGTTTTCATTCATAAAATACATAGAATCCAAAATCAAAGTAATCCATCTTTTGTTTATAAATAACACCTAAACCCATGAATTGAAGAAATTAGATGGAAAGCTCCATATAACACGTGACTCATTCCAAGCATTTTGATTGACTTTCCTACCTGCCTGTCAACATATGCATTAGCATACCTCTGTGCACCCGGTTCGTACAGACAGAACATGTAATCAGCGCATTCATGTACGCTGTGCAGACAGAGTGAGAATGGCAAGAAAACATCAACAACCTGATTTTCCTTCCTGGTATTGTAGTACTCTAACTAACTGAACCATAAAGTTCTCTAAGCAGTAAATGGCATATAATGTAGCCTCTTGTAGTAATGTTGTCTCTGGTCATCTGATATGTTTACGTACTTCACGTTCATGCATTCAGGAGGTGTGGCTTTGGACGGTGATTTGCAGGGAGGGTGGGAGGTTCGCGCTCAGTGCCATCAGGCTAAAGTTAGCATTATCTCCTATTGCACCTTTAACTTGTGGGCCATTTTTAGGAGGGCCTTTCATGCACAAGACCAGACATGAACACAAACACAGCGGTCAAACAAATCCATCAAATATATGTTCCCACAGAAAAAAAAAAAAAACAATGGAAAAGCAGCACAGTGTAGTGTCAAAGCCTGCTTCATGTGTTGCATTTGGAAAATAATGTTTTAATAAACAGAATATTGAAATTTTTAGGTTGACTAGTTAAATGTAAATAATAATAATAATAATAATAATAATAATAATAATCATCTAAATCATTTTCTTGAATCTGTCAAACATCAAGATTTTATTATGTGCCCTTTCGCCCAGCCCGGGGAGGGCTTTTATTTGATGGGCCAGTAAGTAACCACCAATCACAGCAATGCACACACAACACCATGGAAACTGCATAGTAACACTCAACAAAACACTCAGAAATCCTTATAACACACACACAGCGGCCTTTTTTAGCAACACCTCTGCAAACACCTACAGAACCCCAGCACTGTTCCTCTGAGATCAGCACAGGTAAACAGCACACACACACATCTTCAGAAAATATCAAATCACTTTGTCTGAAGAACTTACAAGATAAAGACTTCATTAAACATTTCGCTTTAATCACGTAGAGATTTCAGTCAAGGATCTGCGCAAGGTGTGCAAGAATAAACAAACTGCATGCTAGAATTTTCAAAATCATTATACAACGTAATAATATAAGTTACTGTTACAATAGATGTAAACCAAGAAAACATTTTTAAAAAGTCTCTTCTGCTCTCTTAGGTCGCATTTATTTGATCAAAAATACATTAGAAACAGCATTTAATAGCAAAATAATTATTACAATTTAAAATAACTTTTCTATGTGATCTACTTTAAAATAGAATTTATTTCTCTTATCAAAGCTGAATTTTCAGCATCATTGCTCCGGTCTACAGTGCCACATGATCCTTCAGAAGTCATTATGATATGCTGATCTGATGCTCAGAAAATGTTTCAGATTATTATCAATGATGAAAACAAATATATGCAGTCTTAGTGAACAGATGAAACCTGAAACATGCCTCTTATAACATATGGTGCATAATAAGCATGTTTACTTTCATCGTTGGAGCTGCAGCTCTTTGACTTTCCACCACTTGAAAAGAGAGAACCATCCAGTCCAACATTATAACAGCTCCAGGCCGCAGCGGGATGGGCTGCTCTGACTGTCCATCGATCGGTTTGGATTCCCATTAAAAGGAGCTGGCGCACAAGGCCTGACTGATTCAGAGCGAGTGCTTTTGGGAAGAGAGTACACTAGAGAAAATACAGCTCCTAAATAATCAATGATTGAGGGAGTAAATCAGCCAGAGTGAAAGAGGCCGAAATGTGGCCGGCAATTAATTAGGACATCTGAGGGAGTCAGATTCCATTTCTGTAGCCCACCACTCACATGCAATATCAACAGCATTAGCACAGAGACCGGGATGCGGGAAAATGATTCGGTCCATTGAGATATGGGTCGCAGCTAAGTGGGTATAAAGATTTCGCAAATACATTATCAGCCGGGATTTTAAGAACACAGCACTGGGATATGTGTAGAAATACTGCTATACACGCCAGCATAATTGCATATGTATTATTATTTATTTATTTGTGAGGCTATTGAATATGCTGTAAAATAAAATGCTCTTAAGTTGTAAATAAAACAAATTCAGTATTTCGACTTCAAAATGGCATTTTTTATTCAACATGTTACTTTTTGTTTTTGTGCTTATTTGTGAAATTGACTGAGTATTTTTAAATAAAAACATTACTGTATGTAACGTTTATGTACAAACTATATTTGGAATTACATGAAAGTTAAAAAACTAAGGTTTTAGGTTTACAGAACATATGTATGATAATAAATGGATATGGAAATGGAAGTAATTCAATGATTTATTTATTTATTTTTTTAATTTTTAACATACGAATGCTCATTTTGAAGCAAAAGAATAAGCATGCATTGAGGATCTCATTATCATTATCACACACACAAACTCACTGGAAGTCAACTGTATTAAAGTATGTCATTTTGCCAATACACAACTTATGTATCGGAAAACATTATGCAGCATAAGTGAAATTATTTGTGGGTGATGGGTGAAATCTCTTGAAGCTGATCTAAGTAAACCAAAAATAACCTCTGAATAAAAGTGTACATCACCACAAAATAGCTAAAACAATTATGTGGCTCAATTTTTTCCACTTTGTGTGATTACATTATCCTAATAACAGTGAAATGATTTAATACACTTTAATTTATGCTCAAATCCTCCCCATTTGGATGTCTGAGTCAAAAGTGAATCAACAATGACTCTATTTACTTCCCTGAAACATATTCCGGGTCTTTTTTATTATTTTTAAAGCATTATACAAACTAAAAAAAACACTTGCATTGATAATTTTCATCAAAATGTAAGAATTTCACTATATGTAAAGGTTTAAAATCCTTTACCTAATTTGGGGTCCCTGGTCAAAAATGACCAACTATATAAAAAAAAAAGGTTTGTCAATCTTTAATGATACTACATTATCACCAAATCCTGGGGTTTGTATTTCTCTTTTGGAGCTGAGTGATTGTAGGCCTCTTGATTTGAGCTCATGCACCTCAGATATTGAGTAAAAAAAGCATTACCTGTGGATAATATTGGCTATATTTATTTTAAACAATGTAGTGAATGGCTCAAATCAATGAAGCCTACAATCAATCACTTCCAAAAAGAAAATTGAAATAAAAGAAACTGACAAAGAAATATAGCATAAGAGATTTTTAAGCAATATTTGTTATCAAAAATTATTTTCTGAAGTTATTATACCCAGTTTGAGTAACATCAGTATTTTTCAATCCAATATCTAGCAAATGAAGGGATAAAATGAACGAACATTGGATTATTCTGTTGGTGCGTTTCATTTGAATAAGTGTGAACGCTGGCATCCAAACCTTAGTGCAAAACAAACAATCTTCCAAAGGAATTCTGATATGAACACAATGCAGATGTCTAAACTACTAAAAAAAGGTCATGACATTTCAAAATGCATGTGACCCTAAACATTCCTGCCACTGTTTCGCCTCATTTAGACATTTTGAAAGCTCTTTGTGACTTACAAGCTCGTAAAAATACTATCATACCTCATTTAATATTATTTTTCACTGAGAAACGCATCAGATTAATTAATTACTGGTAATGAGAATGCCATGTCACTGATTTGAAGTAGAAAATTCAGCGCATGGTTTCTTCAACACATGCAAACTAGGCAGAGCCACACAATTTTAAGCATGAGTGCAAACACTTAAGACAAGCCTTACTAATCTGTATTATTTGTGTTTTTGCGGTTATTATTTTACATGTTGTACATTTTATGGGACTATTGCAGACATGCAATTTTTCAAATCCTTTTTCATCTTATTTAGGCGTTATATGCAGATGACACATGCACATGACAAAGTGCTCCTGTGAAACACAAGACTCTTGTGAAAGGCGCCTGTGAATAAACCCATCCAAGAAACCATGACACTGTAGCCTGCATGTTGTAAATAATAATCATAAAAAAACACACTGCTGTTTGTTTGTATTATGATATAACCCATATGCACTGTTTCCAGCCATGCCGTAATATTGCTTAATAAATCAGGATTTCACTGAATGACTCACTAGGACATTTTCCCTAAAGCAAGTTATTGTGATTGAGTTATAAATAGCTCAAGGCTCCTCATAGACTGAATTAGCATCGTAAAGAAACTCAAATCCACCCCAGCAAAGAATCAGCTAAAAAAGCATGAGGGAGAGCAATTTAATGCAAAAATAAACTTCTATAGAATATTGCACAAGGAAGAATTTAGACAACAAAAGAAAAAAAGCATAACAATGCACTATTTGCATTGTCCCATTGCCCTATAAATCCAATGCAAGAAGCATATAATAAATAAATAGCCTAATGAAATAAATGGCAGCAACATTATCAGTCAGCAGTGTTACATGCTTTCTTTTAAGAATATTATGATTCAAATTGCTAAATGGCTACATTAAGTACATTTTAAAAGTCAAACCAGCTAGTTAGGGTAAAAACCACATCTTTTCACTTTATTACATTGTGTGCAAAGTAGTCTAATACCCTAATATTAAATAATCAGCATTCATTTCTGGCACTTTACTTTAGGTGTAGTATATAAATAGCAATATAAATCATTTAATTTGCATATAATAATTAATGGGCATTGAAATAAAGAGTGTTCCAATATTCTCAAGCAAACATAACAGTGTATCGAATGACACACATGCCAATCTTAAGCGATAACTAGTGATAAAACACGAATGTCAATGTGATGTATTTCTGTATTTGTTTAGCTCCGGTGTGATGATCGATCGGTGAGCGGGTATCGATCGCCTCACCTGCCGTTTCGCGCCTGTCCCACCAGCTCCGGCTTCGAGGTGTTCTGGGGTGGCTTAAAATGCGATAGAAAAGAGCTACAGAACTGTCGCAATGTCCCAAATTGCATTTTCAGCTAACCCCCCTCCTCCCTAACCGATCCCAGTAGTGTTTCACTCGAGGAAGAGACAGCAGCACACCCACAGCCCCGCGACCGCTGCATCCGACGCGCTGCCGTGTCGATCAAGTCCCATATTTTCCCGGAGATCTGATGGATGTGCGCCTCATGCTCCAGCCCTGAGGTGCTGCTGCGGCTGCTGGGAGCGGGGGATGGATCCTGTCTGACTGCGAGCCAGAGAGACAGAAAACCAGCGCTGCATTTTTACCGGCTGCAGGAATATCTGGAGCTGCGTCCATGCACCACCGTCTCGCCTCGGAGAATCAGACAAACTGGAGCAGCACAGACTCTCTCTCTCTCTCTCTTTCTCTCTCTCTCTCTCACACACACACATAACATCATTCCTGATGTGCTCGCATGGGCTGCTTTATTGCACGGCTCTCAATGAGAGATGCGCAACGGGAGTGTACTGTTACAGTGATCAGCAAAATATCGAGCCTAAAACTGCATTTGTATGTGAACGCATATGATGTCTATGCAGTCAGCTTAATAGGTTTCGAGACACCGTCAGTGCGCTGGACCTGATTTCAGCGACGCACAGAGCGATGGGACAGCTTGCTATACAGTGCACGACTGCTATAAATCAATGCGGTTCAAAATTGCTCACATTGGGAAGTGATATCCGAAGAGGATCTGGCAACCGAAGGGCGTCTCTGTACTTCATTGAATCGAATCTCCTTTGGCGTTCTGGGACGTGAGTACACGTTTTCATTTCCAAGCGCTGCTACAATCATTTATCACATTTATGGACATTTTCTCCGTTTTACATTTGTTTTCTCTTTTCCTCTATGCCATCGTTGTTATAAAAGCTAATCACGACTGGCATCGTCATCATGATTATTACAACAAAGGATTGTCACTCAAGCAATAGCCTACTTCATCTAGTACAAAAATAGTACTCCTCTAGAAAGTGACAAAATATTATGAAAGCACAATTTAATCAATGGACGATAACATTCTGTATAAGCCCACGCTCCCGTGTTTTGTCATCGGTCTCTTTAAATGCTCATGCTCTTTAAATTTGGGTGGATTCTGATTGGCTGCCTGCCAATGGTTTTCATACTTAAAGGGGGGCTGAAATGCTCGTTTTCACTCAATATCCTGTTAATCTTGAGTACCTATAGAGTAGTACTGCATCCTTCATAACTCCAAAAAGTATTTAGTTTTATTATAGTCATAAGAGAAAGATAGTCTGTACCGATTTTTCCTGGAAAAACACGACCGGCTGGAGGCGTGACGTGTGGGCGGAGCTAAAGAATCACGAGCCCGAGTAGGATTTTGTGTTGAGAGCGTTTGGAAGCTGTGAAGGCTGAAACTGAACGAGAGCAGCAGCAGCAACGACTCGCTCCGAGCGGGGCTCGAACCCGGGTCTCCGGCATGGGAGGGGACGCACTAACAAGGAGGCAGAGATATTTGAAGCAGTTTTACTCACCGCCTGCGGTTCCAACACACGATCGTGACCCTTTTTCGTTGGAATTGCATCATCCTTAAGAAATAAACGACACGCAAATCCGTCGTCAAACTGGGCTTTGTTTGTAAAACAAGCATTTTAGAAATGCAGGGAACAAACACAAACACTTGCACAACTCCGTTGATGCTCTGTAAAAATAAACTCCATCCACTGGTCCCTTAATGATTTTTTTTCTTTGGTAATCTGTGCAGGGTTGTCTTGCCCTGGCAACCAAAAACACACTCCTTTTGTGACTTTTCGCGACGCTCTCGCTGGGATCAGTGAAGTCTGTTGTGCTCTCAGTGCTCTGCTATACGGGAGCGCGCGCTCTTCCGGCAGAAGTGCCCTTAGGACCCATATAAGGAAATTCCACTCCATCTAACGTCACACAGAGCCATACTCGAAAAAAACTTTCCGAAACTTGTGACAAACCGGAAGGACTATTTTTGGAACAGAAATACTCCTTCAAACGTACAACTGAATTTTTGAAACTTTGTCCATGTTTAGCATGGGAATCCAACTCTTTAACAGTGTAAAAAAACTCAGTATGCATGAAATAGCATTTCACCCCCCCTTTAACTAAAAAAGAGATCATTCTGAAAGTAATTCCAACCATAGCGTGTCTCTGAGCTGTTATTGTTGTGGAGTAAAATTTGCAGTTCTCTTATTCATAGTGATAGTTATCATAATTGGTGTGAATGGGCTTTATGTTGTGACTGGTCGAAGGAATAGTTCACCCAAAAATGAACATTTCCTCAGTGATTACCCTCAGGCCATCCATGATGTAGAGTTTGTTTGTGTTTGTATTGTTTGCTTGTTTTTTTTTTTTCATGCGAACAGATTTGGAGAAATTTAGCATTACATCATTCAATGGTTTCTCTGCAGTGAATGGGTGCCGTCAGAATTAGAGGCCTGATAAAAACATCACAGTAATCCACAATTATTATTAAAGCACCCAATAATGATGTGAAACTTGTGTCGCATGTCTAAAGCAAAGTGAACTTCTCTTCATCAGCTCACCTTCAATGACAAACCACAAAAATTTTAATTTGGTCTCTTCACATATGTGCCTATCAGCAGCTCATTGGTCTTCGGTTCAGTCCAATGCTAGCTGGAGAAACTTGTGTGCTGAATGAGATGGCAAAAACAGCATCATAGGATTGTATATGATGGTATAATAAGCTAATTTTGAGAAGCAGTGACTGTCAGGCATTTGAAAATGAGTTTTAAATGAGTAACTAGTAGATCTGTGCTGCTTGAGCCACAAGCTGTTTAAGATGATTTAGACGATTCTGGTTCAAGTAGTTCACCAAAAACAACTTGTTCAAAAGATGGATTTGTTCTCAAACTGGACATCACTACAGATGTTTGACCAAGGCTCTGGATTACAGGTAATAATGTCATAAATAATTTTCAGGGTTTTTTTTTTTTTTTTTTTGTCAGGTGTCTTTGACATTAATTTTTTTACTACTATTATTATCAGCCGCTGATTTGCACCACTTAGGACCACGGATTCAGGTAAAAATCTTTATTTATGTACTGAAGAAAAAAAAGAGAGCTAAATCTTGACAGCTACATAACAGCAGATTTTCATTTTTGAGTAAACTATCCCTTTAAAAACATCTTGATGGATTGGTTTCTTACAAACATGCAGCTTTTCTTTTCACAAGTTACTCCTTTAATATGGTGGTGTTTTGTCTGCAACAGTAATATAGAGACACTGCATTCAAAAACAGCTGAGCACAGCTAAATGAAACCGAAACCTTGAGAAGAAAGAAAGAAATGTAACTAATGCATATGTACCAACATTTATTTAAAAAAATGTGTTTTCCTAGTATGGAAGTCAATTGGGGCCAACACCTATTTGATTACCAACATCCTTCAAAATATCTTCATTTGTGGTCAAAAGAAGATAGGAACTCAAATTATGTTTTCAATGGGATTGGTTGGGGGGATGGGTCAAAAAAGTACTTTATAGTTAAAATAACTGCATTTGATACAATTGCATGCAGTTAATTCTCTAAAAACATTATATTCAGTTCACACTTAAGTATATTCCTTTAAAGAGCCACACAGATGGGAAATCAAAAATGACCTGTATTACAGTGTATGATGTAGCTGTCCATCAGTGTAAATAATGTGCAAAGTAATTTAACCAAAAAAGTACATGATTTATAAAGTTATTGGCTTCTAAAGTAAGGAGTCGACTCTGAATCGCTGAAACGAGTCGTTATAGATTTCAAATCTTTTGCCCATCTCTATGTACGTCACTAGGGACACTTTGCATAAACTCTGACCCCCCCCCCCACCCCCCACACCCCCCACACGGACGCTCTGGTTGGTGTGAGAGCATCATGTCGAGGAGACAGTGTGTTTATAATTGTAAAGGCCAGTTTGTTTTATTTTCACTGCCAAAGAATGAAGATCAGAAGAACCAATGGCTAAAATTCAGTTTTACCACAATACCAGAGCAGTACAACAAATCCCTTTCACTGATGACTGCTTTTCTAATCTCGGTGAGTACAAGGCAGGATTTTCAAAGCGTTTGGCCATAAAAGAGGGTTCATTACCAATTTTATTTAGAGCAACTAGCATCTCCGAATCACAACGCGAAGTATGATTATGAAGTTATGTGTCTGTTTTCTCCCGAGCGTCTTATCAGTATGTGTGCTGTCTGCAGCCTGTCTGCGCTGATCGTCATGAACAAACACGTCATTAAAATGAACTGTAACTCCGTGAATACTCCGTGAAGAGACATGAGAGAGATATCTATAGAAAGCTTGACATGTCTACTTTAAAACTAAACAAGTGCTGCCAAAAACCGATATTCTGTGATAAAGTAATACATATGAAAACAACGCAATGTCTGTTTCACGTCTCCTTTCGTTATATGTGACCACGCCCCCGCGCTGAACGCGCTATTCAGATTCAAACTGATGCGCGCGGCTTGAATACACCCACACAGAAGAAAAAGCAGCGAGACTGTTCAAGTTTTTTATTTTACTGTTTGCTTCGCGATGAGAGTAATAAGACATAATTCATCCCAAACAGATGCTAACGCATTGTATACCGTGAAGTTGTGTGCGGAAACAACCAATCAAAACTATGTCAGTTGACCAATCAGAACACAGTATGCTACCGAAAGGTGGGGTTTACGGAAACTGAATCTTTTTAACAGCTTCGTGCGAACCGTTTGGGGATCTCTGAGAATTGAGGTAATTTTAAAATGATATTTTGACAAAATGACAATGTTTTTTAACCTTGGATGGATTTAAACCTAATGTACAGGACTTATAAACAGTGATAGGAAGCTTAGAATTTTCATCTTACTGGCTCTTTAAAGCATATTATTCTTTAAAAAGAATGCTGAAATGAAATTTTTTTTAGAAGGGTAATATCATAATAACCATAATATAACAAGCGGGTATCACTCATATTCACTTCTTAAAATGTAACAATGCAGTTACTACAAAATCCATATCCATTAGTTTGAATCTTAAGTACCTCTGATGCAACTGTGACTGTGAACTGAATGTTGCTTTGAATGAGAAAGTGTTATCCAAGATCTGTCAGAAGATAATTAAGGAGCTCCTTCAAAACCCTCAATGCATGGGTGTGGCTAAATATTACAAATGTTTGCAGTTTCCTGTTTATTAATGCTGTTTTGACTGATATTCTTAATTATCACATACCAAATGAGAAATATCCTGAGAAAAGAGGTAAGAAATATTTACTAATTTCTTTAAGAAAATAACAAATACAGGTGCATCTCAATCAGTGTTAATTTCGTTGACGAAGACTATGACGAAAAATATTCGTCAACTAACCTTTTTCACGGACGAAAACTAAATAAAAACTAAATAAAAAGTCAGATATGATGACGAAAAACGTGACGAAATATAACTGACACTTTAGTCAACGAATAAAAATGAGACGAAAATATATGGGAGGGACGAATGGAGAAGAGATCCAATCAGAGCGAATCTTTGAGGGTAGGTTGATCTATGCAGAAGCAGCGGCAAATGCAAGCGCAACAGCTAAACAAACGCAGCAGTTACACAGAAAAGAGAACAAAGATGAGTTTGCAGAAATTCGCACAGTTTCGAGGATGTTTTCATAACAGTTAAGTTGTTTACACAGGGAACTACAATGCGACCTTTTGAAATGCCATTGCGACCCAAATTTTTATGGGGTCGTAAATGTATCACTGATTATTTTTGTACCTACTTATGTGTAATGCTATGTTTTAATATGAGCATTTATTAAAACAGAAATGTGTATTTTAAGAATACGTTTTATAACGTGCTCCGAGCATTCAACACATCAAGTTGGCTTCAGCCCCGCGATGCGGGAAAGTTGAACTGAGCAGAGCAGCTGGTTACTCGCGCAACACTGAACTGAGCTCTCGTTCAGGACGTTGCGTCCTCCTGCACCTGAACGAACAAATACAAATCGCATTTTAAATAAACATACGAAAAAGAGCGAAAAGTGAAAGAGCTCAATTCAGCAGCGCGGTGTTCTGGTGTTCAGGGAGCAAGCAGAGACGCGTCTCAAAGTCTTCTTGCTTTTGTACCGACAACAAATACATACTAAATATGTCGAAATACCCGTCTTGGAAAGTGTGTTCGAAAAAGTCTGTAGTTATGTCTTCAGTGAAAGTAAAGCGTTGGAAAGAAATCGGATGTGTATCTTTATAATGGATGCATTTGTCTCTTAAAGTGACCGCGCCTAATTTACTAGCTCTGCTGTCAGTGTCTTTAATGTATGAAAATGAAAGTAAATCACTCACTGCTCTTGATTAAATTACTTTGTAGTTTTAACAAGAATTTATCCAAAGTCAATCCAAAAATCAGATAGAATAGATTATATTGTTTTACTAGTGACTAAAAAATACAAAAAAATAAATAAATAAATTATGGACCTGAGCATGTTTTGCTTAAGTGTTTCTTTCTTTAATTTCTAATGCAACCTTTTCACACCACAGACTGAACCAAATTAAGCATTGCATCAGACATTATCTAGATGAATTTGTTGTTCTGACACAGTTTAACCCTGAGTTATTGTCATATTTTATAACCAATTTCTAAACTACAGCAAATAAACTGTGATATTGTAAGAAACGTTGAAGGTGTCTGAATACATTTTGGTTTGATTGTGTATTTTATTTTACAGTGAAGACTATGCAGTGCTATTTTAAATGAACAAAAACAAACTTAAAAAAATTTAAACTTTGTGTAAATATCACAAATAAAGAAATATAATGAACATACAATACAAATATAATATAGGTGGTTGTCTATTTCAATAATACTGTACTTCATCTTGAAAGAATGTCATATGCATTGCATATCATTCAGGACGAATGCATATCTTTTTCAGAGAGCATGTATATTTTTCATTGAGAGCAGGCCTTATGTTTATTTTATAAATACCATTCCATAACAGACTGATGGAAACATTTAGTCAAGTCAACTAAGTTGACTTTGTTCTACTAAAAAAAAACTAGACTAAGACTAAAAGACTTATGATATTTAGTCGACTAAAACTAGACTAAGACTAAAACATTTCAGATGACTAAAATGTGACTAAAACTAAATGGTGTGTTATTCAAAAGACTAAGACTAAGACTAAATCCGAATTTGCTGACAAAATTAACACTGATCTCAATAAATTAGAATGTCATTGAAAAGTTCATTTATTTCAGTAATTCAACTCAATTTTTGAAACTCATGTGTTAAATAAATTCAATGCACAGACTGAAGTAGTTTAAGTCTTTGGTTCTTTTAATTGTGATGATTTTGGCTCACATTTTACAAAAACCCACCAATTCACTCTCAACAAATTAGAATATGGTGACATGCCAATCAGCTAATCAACTCAAAACACCTGCAAAGATTTCCTAAACCTTCAAAATGGTCTCTCAGTTTGGTTCACTAGGCTACACAATCACGGGGAAGACTGCTGATCTGACAGTTGTCCAGAAGACAATCATTGACACCCTTCACCAGGAGGGTAAGCCACAAACATTCATTGTCAAAAAAGCTGGCTGTTCACAGAGTGCTGTATCCAAGCATGTTAACAGAAAGTTGAGTGGAAGGAAAAAGGAAAAGGAATAAGAAGGAAAAAGGAGCCCTTACCAAGTATTGAGTACATGTACAGTAAATTAACATACTTTCCAGAAGGCCAACAATTCACTATTTTTTTTTTTTTAATGGTCTTATGAAGTATTTTAATTTGTTGAGAATTGGTGGCTTTTTGTTAAATGTGAGCCAAAATCATCACAATTAAAAGAACCAAAGACTTAAACTACTTCAGTCTGTATGTATTGAATTTATTTAATACACGAGTTTCACAATTTGAGTTGAATTACTGAAACAAATGAACTTTTCCACAACATTCAAATTTATAGCAGTGAGGTCGTTTTATATATATATATATATATATATATATATATATATATATATATATATATATATATATATATGAATTACATGAATAATAAAAATGTTTGATTTGAGTAATTTTACTGTCTAAAAAAACTATTGGATCTCAAATTTATATAAAAAATTATCCTCAAAGCATCCTATCTGAGACACAAGACTTCGCAAAGCATCAGACTCACAATTTTACACTGTCTGTAAAAGTAAGATGAATAGGGTATGAATTTCTGACCTGCATGGGATCCCTGAACCGTTTCTGATAGGGTCCTGGTTTGCTCTGACTGGGCGTCCCCTTACTTTGGCTTGGGGCCCTGATCTGGAGCCCTCAGGACCGCTGTAGAACCACGCTCCCGACTTGGTGAGGATTTCTTGTTGTTTTCGGCACAGGTTGCATACCCACATTACCTACATATAAAATGACAAATTAATACTGTGATATAAGAAGCAAAACAACAATACAATAGCAAACCAAGACGTGCAGTTTTCATGGAGGATGGATGGTGTTCTTCTTACTATATATTGTTTTATAATACAGATGCAACAAACATAACACAGGGTTAGAGGACCTTTGTGTAAAACCCTGCATATATAAACTATCACATTATCTTCTACTACTGCTAATAAAACATCTGTCCATCCATTTTCCAAACTGACTGCCCTATGTATTGTTGTGGTGATGCTCCTGAGACCCTGCATCCTCATGTGAGGACATTATATTTTAGTGAACTTCTCTGAGACTATACATGCCACAGTTTTAAGTCTAGATGTCCTGTACAGAGCGCATTCAGGACTGCTCAGAGATACCAATAATTAGATGTTTCATCATGACCACTACCTCTCTTTCAACATTAATTTAGAGATAAAATGTAACACTCTTATGGAAATATGATAATATTTTTAAATTATCATTTAAATATGACTAACTGTTTGTCATAAATCAACATCTCAGGAAAATGTAATGGGGTTACAAACCAAAATATGACTTTCTGTTACGAAACAGGACATTGATTTCATACACATACTCAACAAAAGCATGTTTATTGCACATTTTGGGAGACACAACCAATGAATAGGAAAAGAAAATATATTTCAATATCCCTATGAAATATTATATATTAATATGAAAATCTTGTAAATTATAACTCCCATTAATATACTTCATTTTTCATTACATGTTTCCCCAAAAACAGATTACTATGCAAATCAGATACAGTTTATGGATACATTGTATAGAATGGGGAAATCTATTTGTGGTCATTTTACGCACATTTTGCATAAAATTTTGCATTTTCACTGGGAACACATGATATGATATGTAAAAATGTATAGCCTGAATGCACTGTAAGTCGCTTTGGATAAAAGCGTCTGCTAAATGCATAAATGTAAATGTAATGTAAATGTAAATAAAGAAAAATTGTATATTAAATCAAAGTTTGGCATAAAAAAAAATCCTGAAACCTAACAATTTATTGATTTAAAAAAAAAATATATTGTTTTAGCCAATGCATGTTCATTCATGTCTTTTAATTAATTTATTTAATTATTAAATTGAGTCTACCAATAAAAAAAAGATATGAGGGCAAAAATGCTTCTGTATGGGTTTTTGTCTTATATATAGTTATATAGCAATATCATATGAGTAAGAGCGCTGTTTTTCCCCGAATATCTGCATGATTGCAAATGTGATATTGAATTTGTACAACATTTCATCAAACAATAAGCACTTAAGACGTGTTTGCTATATTTCAACAAACGATCATAGTTTCAACCAAAGCCTCAACAAAACTGTACTGAATCTGTGGTTTTGAACGAATCAGTGATTCGAGTCAGTGATTCAGTGATTAGAGTCAGTGATTCAGTGATTCGAGTCAGTGATTCAGTGATTCGAGTCAGTGATTCGAGTCAGTGATTCAGTGATTCGAGTCAGTGATTCAGTGACTCATTCATAAAGACAGTCACTTGCTTCGTTCCTGAATGAATCAGCCATTTGAACACATCAATAATCTCCTTAAAACAGTGACTTGCCACCACCTACTTGTGGCTTTAATTTCATATTAAGAGTATCATTTCATTAAAATAATAATAGTAATAATTTCTTATTTCAATATTAATTTTTACACCAACTCTGTAATTTCTATTCTATGCTTTTCTTATTCAACACAGTTATAACTCTAAATGATATTTTGGGGGTAACCTCTCAGCCCAAATTGATATGTGATTAATTAGATAATCAGCACATCATAAAATTAATTAGATTAAATGTTTTAATCACTTAACAATGCTAATTTAAATACAAGAAGTACACGTTTGAATAGAAATTACATTAAAGTATATTTTAGTTTATCATACATGCTTGTCAGTACATTCAGTAGTTTACTATAACCATGTTTCATAGACAACAGAAGTAGTTATGAAATTACATATTAAGATACTTAACGGAATCAAATGCACTATAGTTCAGCAAGTCTTTGTTAATTTCACAAAAGATCAAGCTATATTACATTTTCATTCATTTAAAGTGTACTTGCATGTAAGTGTTTGAAAATTAGTGCACTTAGTATATTATTTGCTAAAGTACTACATGCTAAAGTGTGCATGTCTGAGAGAGAGAGAGAGAGAGAGAGAAAGAGAGAGAGTTCAAAAGGGCGCAAACAAGTTTGTGTGTGAATGGCTACTCGATTTTTTAATTTAGAGGAATACAAAGAAACCACTGACTGTGAGCAACATAAAATATATATAAATATATTTTTAAACTTACTGATTCATAGAAACAGTGCAGAGGAAATTAACCATGTGTGTGCTAGTTTACAAGTATAGAGACTTGATTAAGTCATTGGCAGTGCTTTATGAAAGTGGGTGGTCACTGCAGAGCTTTCTTGGCACCAGTTGTTTGCTGCAATTCTATGATTGGTGGTAGGGGTGCACAAAAAAATCGCTAATGTGAACGGAGTCATCGGACCCTGGTGCGCACTGGGGTACGGAACCCGAGACTACCTGGAGAAGGTGGTCTGAGTTCGGTAGCTCCCGAACTGTGGCACGGTTTGCGTGAATGTTCAAGCAACACGGACTCGGGAGCGCACTTGTTCAGGAAGTAAAGTACCCCGCGCATGCGTAACACTGTCCATATCATTGTTTCCTCAACACACGAGCGAGCCGAGGTTGATTTCACACAGTCTTAAAAGTCAAAATTAAAATTTATTACAATTAAATAATTAATTTTAATTATTATGCTGTGCAAAATAGCCCCAAAATAATAATAAAAAATTATTGTTGTGTTCTCCATGCATTTTCCATGTGCATTTGCGATAACGTAAGGTGACTGCAAACACACCTGGGTTTGATACAACTATTGAGTGTGAAAGCAGACCAACGCTGCGGGCGGCGCCGGGAACAATCACGCTCGGACCGCAGCAAACGAACCCAGTGTAAAAGCTCTCTCTGTGTAGTAACAGCTGCTCTATGTGAAATCACACACCTGATGGTATTTACTGCTGATTAGAGAACTGGCTTTACTGACGAGATGCGCATTAATTATCGGCCGATATTTATTGTGCACCACTAATTGTTGGATATTTTTTTGAGGGATCTTGGGTAGTGTAGTTTCTCACAGGAAACTTCACTGTTAAAATTATTATTGTTGTTATTATTTTTATTTAATATTTAATTTTCAGCATCACCTCTTCATTATCTGTGTGTGTGTGTGTGTGTGTGTGTATTTATCATCTGATGTTTTGGGACTACGAACCAAAAGAATGTGAGAACATACTTCTCAGTGGCACAGACATTGATATTGCTTAAAAATGTATATAAAATAATGTAGACTGATAGCTTCAGAAAGTATATAACAGATACACAATCTCAGATCTTATGGGAGATTTTTATAGGTGTATAAGTTAGTGTTAAAAGATGATGACCATAATTATTATTATTATTATGGAGGACATGGAGGTTTTAGTTTCTTTTTTTTTTTTTTGCACAAAAATTGTTGCATGCTAATGCTCATGAAGAAAATAGTTTACTAACTTTTAATCAAATTAATTAATTAATTAATGTATTTATTTATTTTCCGGGAACGTTATAATACTATATGGGGTAAGTTATCTCAATGGGAACCTGAAATGTGGAAAAATAATAGTTTTAGACAGCAAATGCAATAACACACACACACACATACACACATATATAAGACTTTCCCTGGCCTGACTTTTATGAAGAACAAACTTTTCAGGGTATTAAAATAGACAGTTAAAATCTGTCTGACGTACTATAACGTCTATGTATGTCCTCAGTTTGTTCACTTGATTACATAAAACATTGTATTTTGTAGGGCAGAACTGAAGAAAACAAAACTAATTCATTTTAAACTGCTAGATAAAACTCACATTTATTAAACTGGACTTTTGACTTCTCAATTAAATAAATTGAAAGTTAATGAGATAGCCTAGGCTATATTGTTGCAATCTGTGACAACTAGCCCCGCCCCGGTCTCTCCTACAATAATGGGATGTCTCGAAAACATTTAACAACAAACTTTACGCGTAATAAATTATTTTCCTACCCATTTCGTCCTTGCGAGTCATTTTGTGTCAGTCGAGACGCGATGTACGGCTACAGAGAAGATCTTTATCGCGTTTAATGGACTCCGCTGCTTCCGTCAGAACAAGAAACAAGAAACTCGGTTCTGAGAAGAGCACGAGAAGTTCTGCGCATGCGCATGTCTGACAGCGGAACCCACCTGCCTTTAGAGGCTGCATGCGCGATGAAGCTGAGGAGAGGAACTCGCTGCTCTTCGCTTTAACCTACATTATTTACGGATCCTGCCGCTATCAAGCCACTAACCCGGAATTCAGTTCATTACGAATGCATGCCGCCTCAAACCGCCCGAAAAAACACAGGTAATAATAACAGACACGGAGCTGCAGCCAAACGCAGTAAACACTAAAAAGCGGAAAAACAATGTTAAGTGAATGATCCTCCTCAGGAGAATTCATCTCTCTCAAAAGCTGTAATGAAGTTCACCTGACCTCACAATGTGTGAATGACTTCTAAGTAGACTTTGCAATACAAATATTGTTGTTTTCACTAAATACATTTAATTGAAATGGCAAAAACATCACTACACTGTTAGCATGAGGAAAACTAGAAGTCAGACACCATTAAACTCGCTTCATTCTCACCCAGCACTTCACAATGAAACTGAATCAGCTCTTATGTAATCTGTTTGAATTCATGAGGAGAAAAATGGCCCCAGTTTACCAAGGAGAAGTCTAATTGGCATAATGTTGACTTCAAACAAAACAACTAGTTAAAATAATAGCGCATCAACAGTAAATAGATCGATTCCAAATACCTATTTACACATTCCCATCTGTCACAGCAGATGTGTTTGGAGCACAAGAACCAGAGCTGATCTAAAACATGCCTTTCTGGTTGTGCAAATCTCGTATGCACACATACACATACATGTCTGAAATAAGTGGAAACAGCTGATCTAAAATCAAGTAGCCTTCAGGGATACTCGGAAAGCACATCTGCAAAGCAATAAAAGTTAAAAGGGTACAAACTTTATGATAATTTCTATTAAATTAGTAATCCTTAAGAAAAAATAAGGTCGGTTCGGATATGCATCTGAAAATATAGGTAAAAGTTGAATTACCTTGCACAGCTATTTTATTGTCTAGCTATATAATAATGTTTGTTAGCACTAAATTGACATGAAGCTAATATTCACCCTATTTTTTTCTATTTTTTTGACCTCGTATTGTTTAATCAAAAAGTCATAACTGGACCTTTTCAGTGAAAACAACAGACTTCCAAGATGTAGAAGAGTTAGTTTGTTCATCTGAACAGATTTGAAGATATGTAGCATTACATCACCTGCTCTGCAAAGGATGCTCTGCAGTGAATGGGTGCCGTCAGAATGAGAGCCCAAAAAGCTGATAAAAACATCACAATAATCCACAAGTAATCCACACCACTCCAGTTCATTAATTAGTAATTTTTTACTTTAAACTATCTCTTCTGGCCAAAATACCAGCTGTTTTTCTTTTTGTTGTTTTCAGCTGTTTGGATTCTCATTCTGACGGCACCCATTCACTGCTGAAGATTCATTGGTGAGTGATGTAATGCTAAATGTCTCCAAATTATTTTTTTCCAATGAAGAAACAAACTCCTCTACATTTTGAATGACCTGAGGGTGACGATTTTCAGCAAATCTTAATTTTGCATTATAAAGGCATTTATAATATTATGTTACTATGAGGTTGCTAGGTCGGTTGCTAGGGTACCTGGGGTGGTTGCTAGACACCTACTAGTTGTCACAGATTGTTACTGTGGAGTTTTGTAGAGTTCTTAGCCTGATGTAGCACTTACTGTAGGTAATCACTATTAGCATGTAGCTATTCACTGCTAGCATGACTAGCATGTTTGAAGTCATGTTTGCTAGCATGAGTCAGAAGGACCAACTCCCACGTCTGTACAATTTTCTGAAGCAAAGATATAAGACTTACTATATGGTTGCTAGGGTACTGTGTTTGGTTGCTAGGGAGTGGCTTGGCAGCCGCCAGTAATGATACTCCAAAGGCTAGTTAACAGTATGAATGTATCCAACCCCTATGTCTCTATGACATTCAGGTTTGAAGATATGTCCGTGTGGGTTTGGGTTGCTAGGGTGCTCGATAGTGGTTGCTAGGGCGTGGCTAGGCGTGGTGAAGGCGATTCATGATTGGCTGTTTCCTCTCTGACACTGTGATCCAAACATACCCATCTGGGCCTTTATAATGGCAGTCTATGGGATCAGTTGTTAGGGTTCTCTAAATGGTTGTTCATAATATTGCACATTTTAATGCATTAGATCTTTTCATAAATATGTCCAGCCACAGTATATAACTATATATAGCTATGCATTTTAACACATAGCACACAGAACTGGGTGTTGATCCTTTTAAAGTAGAACTCAATTAGAATTAGTATGTGCAGTTATTCAAGGTATTGATACCCAATATAAATGCAGTAACAATGCTTTTCATGGTTATTTAATGTCATTACAATGCTCATTATTATACAGTGATTTTGTTTTGTTTTGACTTTTTTGGCACTACTTCCATATGAAATGCTGTGTGTGTGTGTGTGTGTGCGTGCGTGCATGTGTGCTCTTGTTTTTGTGACATACATGTATAATGACATGGGTATGACACAGGTATTACAACAAGGAGAGGGTGACTTATGAGGACATAAACCATGTCCACATTTTTCAAAATGCTTATAAATCATACAGAATGAGTTTTTTTGAGAAAGTAACAATGCTCAAAGTTTCCTGTGAGGGTTAGGGTTAGGTGTAGGGTTGGTGAAGGGCCATAGAATATACAGTTTGTACAGAATAAAAACCATTACGCCTATGGGATGAACCCACTTTCACAAAAACAAACGTGTGTGTGTGTGTGTGTGTGTTTAAGGGTGTGGCCCAAGAGCTCCATGACATCACAGTCCCAGCGCTGAAAAAGCATCTGGTCACTGAAGCACTGAAGGGGAACTCAATCCATGGCCTCACGAACACGTGCAGCCACTGACACTGACATCAGACACAGCAGCGCCAGTGTCCATGACAGCCTGCTGAGCTCCAGGCAGCTTCCAAAGCCCAAATCCATCACCACTCACTCATTTCATTTCACAGAATTATCCCCCAATCATCCATATTGATCTCAAGCCAGGGAAACTAATCGAACGAAACCTCATGTGCATAAACAGTTTATCTAAAAACTTTACAAAATACATATTTTGGTTTGCTGTCTCATATGCTTCAGATTTAAAACCTCAGCACTGAGATCTCATCAAAAAGCACTATACTGTTTCCATGTGACGCTTGAATTAGACTTACACACAGTCTTTGCATCCACCGGCAAGAACTCAAGCTGGGTGAGCATTGCTAACATACAAGTGCTGTTTATCACAGTGTTATCTCATCAGAAGCATCATGTACAGATCTTCCTGCTGCTGTGCCCTCACTAAACACCATGCATTATGCACAGCATTCATCATTCATGAGCTGTGAATAGTGCATTAGTCACTGATTAACAATTGACCATCAGTAAAGTTATTTTCCACATTCTTCTGCTCCTCCCGAGGGCAGAGAGCACAGGCGGCCGACAAATTAGGATGTAAATAATCTCCATCCACCGAAAGCAACTGTCTGGCTGAAGCAGCGGTCGGAGGAGAGCTAATCTACACAACTAACAGAGCTCAGGATCTGTTTTCACAAACCAAGTGATGCTTGTTTAAATAAATCGGCAGAGTTACGTATGTGACCCTGTTCTGTGGACAGATTTCCTCTTTTATTTCCAGTCTGTCACTTTAGTGTGACTTATATATAATGGTATTTTAAATATATTAATAGTCCTAAGCATTTAATTTTCTTTCACTGTCTAATGGGACAATAATCTGCCTGCAGCATGTGACAATTAAGTGCATTTATTTTTGGATGCATCCAAATGTCATTGTAATTCACTATTATACAATATTAATGGTCCCTAGTAAAAGGGCTTGTGAGGATTTAATCCTAATGATCAAACCATAAAGAGGACATAAACACTAAGAAAATGAGGAGCCGCTGAACAATTTGTCTCGCTGCTGTAAATGAATGCGAGGAAGTGAGAGTGTGATCAAATGGAACGCGTGCGAGAGATTACAAAAAGAAAGAAACCGAGAGGAACGGAGGGAGACGTACTGTAATATTAGTATTGATTCACATATTCAAGTGTAAATCAAGTCAATGGTTCACTGAAAACTGCAGTTAGACAATAATTTGATAACGTGTTTGAAATCAAACATGAGGCACAGAGGAAAGAATAAATCACGGAGTGGGGTTTAAAGGAGACGATGCACACTAATGGAAACAGTACTGAACAAGCTCATGTTAAAATAGACTGTATTTCTAAAAACAAAAAAAGAACAAATGGTTGATGGCTTGCAAAAAAAGACCTAATAGCCTACTATTATGCTGAATTAAAATATCAATAAAACATTTCCATCATACAGTAGCATCCTATTTAAATCAATAAAGAATTACATTAAAAAGTAGTCTGATTATATCGCCTAAAATATGTAATATAATGGATTATACAACTAACTAATTTTTTTGTCATGTAAGTTGGAATCAGTAATGGACTACCCAGCACTCTCAGAGACTTGTGTCCTCAGATCAAGAGCCGAGGAGGAGGACAGTAGAAAGACCACAGCTGCAGGGCTTTATTTTCTTGTTGCATTTCAGCATCCTCTTGTGGTCATGAGATGAAATGGTCCTGAGTAACCAAAAACTACAGAATTCATACTGTAGAGTACAGACACAGACACTGTGGTGAGGGGGGTTTTCTACAGACTCTACAGTGAGAGAGAAACAGACGTACTCTGTTGGAGCGGAGGGAGACGCGTCCTCCACAGCGCGCGCAGAACTTGGTTTGGCAATAAGAACAGACACGGCCACAGCCATCGGCAAACTTGGTTTTGTGGCAGATCCCACAGATGGGCGAGTCTCCCTTCTGCTCGGGGTTCTTCGGAGCCTCCTCTCCGATCTTCTTCACCTGGTCCTTGTACATCTCAAACTGCTGGTGCAGCTTCCTATGGAGAGCAGAGAGGGACATTCAGTGCTTTCTTCTAGCTGCTCTGAGTTTGACATCTGTTAATTAACACATGCGCAAAACACGTCAGGAATACATCGCTCAGCATACCCTACAAAATAATTATAATAATAGCCTGTTTTCCATTATGTGTCTGTTAATCCAAAGCATTTAATATGTGCTTTCCACAAATGTGATGCATGGGTGTTATGATACTTGTGAGAAGAACTAACTTTAGAAAACTGTTTTTGTCCCGCTCAGAGGTCAAACTAAATATTATGAGCTGTTTTTATTATTGTTTATATGAGGGTAGGGATTTGTGGGGCATGCCATAATACTGTTATTACATTGAAATTTTTTTTTAATAATAACAATTATTTTCTATAAATAAACGTTACGTTGAAAAAAATGTAAAGGCTCTAAACTAAAATGATTCACCTTTCTTATAGAAATTGAGGATATGGATTGACTTCCTTGATGCATAGATATTGTTAAATAGGATAACAAAAACAAAATTGTTTAGCATGGTAAAGAAACACAGGTCAAAACAACTCCGTCTTAGAAAAGGTTGAAAAACTCTCATGGCAATGTATAACTATATTTTATATTTTGGAGAATTGGTTGTTAATTTGTATGATTTCAATCATAAATTTTTATATAGTTTGCTTAAACAATGCTACAGGAGTGGACTGTGTGCTTGTTTTATTTATTGTATATATATATATATATATATATATATATATATATATATTAGTTAGAAAAAAATAAGGAAAAAATTGGTACAAGGTACAATATGGGATTTCATAAATTTAATTTATCTATTTTGAAGCAAGGAGTCACAAATCTCACACACATATATATGAAAAAGTTACATTTTGTTAGTTAAATTAACATTTAAATGACAAACTTATAATTAAGTAAAAAAATAGAAATGTTGCCATGAGGGTGTAAACTGAAATAAGTTTAAGTTGAAAATTAATAAATCTAACCTGAAATAAAAATAACGTAAAGCTAAAGAGTAAAAAAATAAAAATAAATAAGGAACATATAAATACCAAAACTAATAAAATGTGATCAAACAGTATAAAACTAAATTAGCACTAATTTATACAACATTCAAGTGCAAATAGTATCTATACATAAGGAACATGTACGAAAGCTATCACAGGGTGGTACCTTTTAAAAAAATATATTATTTATTTACCTCTAAGATATGCATATTAGTACCTTTTAAAGGTACATACATCATTTCATCATGAAATAGTATAGACAGATTTTGTTTCTTTCCTTCTGAGAATGAAAACAAGTCCATAATTGTTTAGCACATGAGTGTTGTGGTTCTTTTAGAGAAGTAAAATAACTTTTAGAGAGCACTGGGGATGGAAACATGACTTCAGTTCTTTATTCAGTAGTAAATGCATTAATATAACAGGCTTGATCCTCTGGGTTAATTCCTATTCTACATTCATCAGTCAAACCGTATTGATTTGACAGGATCCAAACCTAAAGCAGACAGACTTCATCAATAATCTATCCCGAGAAAACTTACTCCTCAGATGTTTATTGTTTAACGGTGAAGTATGTGACAGGGACAGGTTTTACTGTACATCTGCACATCATGATATTCAGTGAAACTCGATGGTGTCCACACTGAAACAATCCTGTCTCGAACACAAGATGTAGATATGATCATTCATTTTGACTTTATATCTTATTTATGAAAAGATTATTGCATTATACACAAATGCTTCAAGTAAAATGTTACTTGTTTCTTATGTAGTATAATTATAGTGACAAACCACTGACTATGGGTCGAACACACTAGAGCACTGGACTAAAGACTAAAAGTTTGCTGAATCAGGCCATCCAAGATGTAGAGGAGTTAATTTCTTTATGGGATGAAATGTAGCATTACATAACTTGCTCACCAAACGATGGGTGCCGTCAGAATGAGAGTCCAAACAGCTGATCCAATCCAATCCATAAAGATATTTTTAACTTCAAGCCAAAAAATGTGAGTCCTTTATCTAAATATCATTTTTTTTCAGTGAAAAAAGTTGTCTCGTCTGAATCGGGAGAGAAATCTGCACAGATCAAGCCCTGTTTTCAAGCAAAAACAGTCCAAAACACTTGAACAAATATGTGGATGAAGGATTATGGAGTTTGGCTGGCTGTTATGGTTTAAAGTTGAAACGCCATGATGGATTTGTTTCTGACAAACACACAGCTTTTCTCTTCACAGGATGTTAACTGATGGACTGGAGTGATGTGGATTACTGTGATGTTTTTATCTACTCATTCTGACGGCACCCATTCACTGCAGAGGATCCATTGGTGAACAAGTGATGAGATTTTTTTTTGCTTGGACAAGGAATCCCAAAACACTTTGTTGAACTTTGCTGTAATGCTTGATTGTGACTGTTATTCACCGTATATGTTGAATCTGATCTGTTTCTTTCTGTGTTTAAACAGAAAGTTCATTCAAAAATCACTCAGTTTCATATCACAGCAAACCTGAACACATTAGATTAGGGGATGCTCTACAAACTGTTTAAACTACTGTTTTTCAGCTTGGATATAGCCTAATATTTCCTTTTGTGCTCCAAAAAAGCGAGTCAAACAGGTTTAGAATGACATGATGATGAGCAGAGTTTCACTTATTAATAGACTATCAATGTTTCAACTATGTTTAAAAAGTTTGCGATTAAAACTATTTTTTTGTATGTATGAAGTGTATTTGGCAAAGATGCATTGATCGACCTAAAAGTGTCATCAGAACACATATATTGTTGTTGTTGTTGTACTTCAGAACAAATGTATTTTTGTTGTTAAGACATTAAACCTTTTAGAGGATTTTTTTTTCCCCTTTTTTTGTTTTAAAAATAAATAACAAAAGGTATATTCTTAAAACATTTTATTATTATTATTATTAAATTATCTTTGTGGGGGGAGTGCATGTACAGTTCTCTCTCCACCTTCAATACCACGACTTAGGTGCCCTTGAGCAAGGCATCGAACCCCCAACTGCTCCCCGGGCGCCGCAGCATAAATGGCTGCCCACTGGTCCGGGTGTGTGCTCACAGTGTGTGTGTGTTCACTGCTCTGTGTGTGTGCACTTCGGATGGGTTAAATGCAGAGCACGAATTCTGAGTATGGGTCACCATACTTGGCTGAATGTCACTTCACTTTCACTTTTCACTTTTCACTTTTGATCCAGAAAATTATGAAAGCCTCATCAGAATAGTCCATCTGCCATCAGTGGTTCAACCGTAATTCAGACTGTATGAAGTGACGACAATATTTTTTGTACGTAAATAAAACATTATTACAATGACTTTATTCAACAATTTGTCTCTGTAGCACCATTTTGGAGAATATGAGCTCTTCTGTGTCCGCTGTGCCACAAGCTTTTACGGGCTTGGAACGACATGGGGGTAAGTGATTAATGACAAAGTTTTCATTTTGGGGTGGAGTATCCCTTTAAAGATATAGTCTCTTAAAACAAGTCTAATGCCACTTAAGTAAACTGATCTTGTTTGATGGATACTCACACAGTTTAACTTGTAAATGAGAGAGTAATGCATTAGAATTGACTGAAAAGAGATGAGCGAGTATAGAAACGGCAGCATTAGAACAGAGAGAGGAGAAAGCAGAGTCTGAATCACAAGAGGACAGTTAATGTTGTATTACTGGACCAACTACATCACTACAGCAACACAGATCTGCTACTGAACAGATAAAGAGGTTAGTAGGGTGAAAAAACAGGAACAGTTTCGGTAAAGGCAACTACAGGGAGAAGGGTATTCCTGCACAACCGGAGGCTGCAGTTACAGGACCGCAATTTTGTGACCGCAGCTTTAGGACCCTAGTATTTTTGTGACAGCGTCACCTACTGTACTGAATCAACACTAATTAAAGATGGACGACGTGGACAGCAACCAGACGGTGAGTATCGATATTTAATTAAGTTTTATTTTATAACGTTTAAACGGTGCAAAGTTTACATAGTGAGAACTGCTACCTATGAATTAATAATTAATTCCCACCAAATTAAGAATTTGTGAGCTAGTTTTATTAATTACTACGACGTTAATTCGTGGCTATGATTTCATAAATTATAATTGTGTTTTAATGACGAAGTATCATAAGTGAATCTAGCCTGCACATTAATTGAACTTATCAGATGACAAGAGCATGGTTGTTGTAAGGTTTGTAAGATTTACCTGCAGCTTAATGTATTAGTGTGAATACTGGCTTAATAGTCGTTGTTTTACCATATTTGTGTATAAAATATATTTCATAATTAAACTGCACTGACTGCCTAGTTGCAGTATGTGGTAGCCTGTTGTTTTGGCGTTGTTTTGCAATGATAAATTAGGCATTTGGCAATTTTAATAGTTTGTTACAATTTGGCCTAATCTGCAGGTCTATTCCACATACAGTTATACATTGCTATCATGTGTTAGTTTCTGTCATGTTCTGCATGGCCAATATGAAGTGATTTTATGGATTCAATCATTGTAGGACAGATGATTAAAAAAGGCACTAGGGATATTTTCATGATCTCAAAATATTCTAACAAGTACACTCTCACTTTTTCAAGATACATATAACAATCAAAAAGGGAAATCCCTGCCCGAATTGAAGAGATGCACCACATGCTGCAAGGACTTTCACTCTTTCACTAGAGTTGAAGCCTACAGCCATTCTATCCATGCAGCAACTGATGGAAAAGGGGTTCACTTTGGTGCTGTTGTGATGTTGTCACAAAAATGACATGTATATACTGTACAGACTAAGAGTTTGGACACACGTTCTCATTCAAAGAGTTTTCTTTATTTTCATGACTATGAAAATTGTAGATTCACACTGAAGGCATCAAAACTATGAATTAACACATGTGGAAATATATATGGAATTATATACATAACAAAAAAGTGTGAAACAACTGAAAATATGTCATATTCTAGGTTCTTCAAAGTAGCCACCTTTTGCTTTGATTACTGCTTTGCACACTCTTGGCGTTCTCCTGATGAGCTTCAAGAGGTAGTCACCTGAAATGGTCTTCAACAGTCTTGAAGGAGTTCCCCGAGAGATGCTTAGCACTTGTTGGCACTTTTGCCTTCTGTCTGCGGTCCAGCTCACCCCTAAACCATCTGGATTGGGTTCAGGTCCGGTGACTGTGGAGGCCAGGTCATCTGGTGCAGCACCCCATCACTCTCCTTCTTGCTCAAATAGCCCTTGATTCCTTCAGTGTGAATCTACAATTTACATAGTCATGAAAATAAAGAAAACTCTTTGAATGAGAAGGTGTGTCCAAACATTTGGTCTGAACTATAATATATATATATATATATATATATATATATATATATATATATATATATATATATATATATATATATATAATATGTAATATGTATATAAATAAACATTCTTGAATCATTCTTGTGTCTTGTCTTGCCTCTCAACCAGCCGCGGCGCTACCATCCACCCATTTAAGGTCCGGGCCCACCCATTTTGACCCAGGCCTATGAGTAGTGAGTGATTCTCATTCTAGCGGTTCATCCAATAAGCAGCCCGAGGAAAGCTTTGAGCGAAAGCTTCTCAGCCAATCAGCGGCTTCTACCCCACCAGCAAGTGATCCAATGAAATGAATGACGTTGGCGGACGGAAATAGTTATTAACCAGCTGAACAACGTAACAAATGAACAAATAAATGGAGAGAGAAACAGAACGATTTCAGAAAGATTTAATTCCGTTTCAGTCTTTTTGTGTATTGAACGTTCATAGGAGATAAATGAAGTTAGCTTACTGCCAACAATTAAGGTGTACTTATTTGTCCGCTTGCCTTCAGCACTGAGCTGAGGACAGCGATACAAGTTGCTGTCCTCCTCAGTGCCGCAGAAAAGCGCTGGACGGAGATGAAGGGAAACTGTTTTCTTTGGGGGGGGGGGGGGGGGGGTCATATTTTAACTGGCCCATCCAGTTTTCTGGAGGCCTACCTACAATAAAAATCCTGGCGCCCCTTCTGCTCTCAACAACTTTTAAAATATTGGCAGTAATTTAGTGACTCCATATGCTGATTCCAACTTTAACTTACCTGATAATGAGCTAATTCACCTTAAGGAAGTGAATCAATATACTGTATAATTCAAGAGACAATTCAAGACTTTTAAGGTTCTTCATTTTTTACAATTGTTTTAACATTGATATACATCAATTTTACAAAATTTATATTTCATTTATATTTTGTGTAAATTCATGTTTAAATTTAAAATTGTGACTCAAAGCACACTTAGTAATTTAACTCTGCTGCATTTTGAATCAGAAATCACATTTAAAAACATGCTACTGAGATTAATATATTGATGCTATATACAAAGTAACGTGACTGCAAACTAAACCAACAGGATACTAGAACTGCGTTCCTGAAACTGCAGCCATCGCTATATTGGCCAGTACGGTAGGTGGCGCTGTCAGGAAAAACTAGGGTCCTAGAACTGCGGCCCTGATCTGCAGTCCTGAATCTGCAGCCTCCGGTTGTGCAGGAACATACTATTGACTACAGGACATCATAGAGCCGAATAACTGATCAGGGGTCAGCTCTGAGGGATGTGTCTCAGACAGCGAAGGGTGGGAAATGAAGAAATGTACTCACTGAGCTGGCTGAGGCTTTGTGTCTTCTCTAGTAGCTTCCCTAAAAAGACATGTTCAACAGCTCAGCACACACACACACACACACACACACACAGGGCAAAACAACCAACTACATCAGACACTGACACAGCAGAAACAAATGAAATACATTAATAAATCAGGGCTGCCAAATTATTCTGTCAACTTTATTATTATTACGTAATATTAATAAATAATACATTTCATTAATTTAATGCAATTTTATTTTAGCTAGTGCTAGGCAATGATTAATTGCATCCAAAATAAAAGTTTATGTTTATATAATATATGTGTGTGTACTGTCTTTATTTATTATGGATATAAATACACAAACATGCATGCAAGAAAAATGTTACGTTCATATATTAAATATATTTCTGTATAATATACATTATATGAATATAAATACATGTAAATAATTTCAAAACATATACAATATGTATTTATATATACATAATAAATATACACAGTATACACGCATATATTATATAAACAAAGACTTTTATTTTGAATGCGATTGACTGTGATTAATCGTTGCCCAGCAGTGAATTTGCTAAGATGAATGTAAATTAGCTCATTTATTCATCTGAGTTGTATGTAAATGTATCCTGGAAATGGTTCAAGTTCCTCTCATGGTTCAGATGGTCTTAACCATTTTAATACATTTTACATTTTAAAAATAGTTTTATTTTACTGCTATTCTGATTTCTTCTGTCATATTCATTTTTAAGTAAAACATTTACATTGTGTACGAAATCTGCTATATAAATAAATATCCCTTGCCTATATTTTGATACAAAATTAACCAAATTTAGCATTCGAGAAGCAACTTCAGACAATTATAAGATCAATAAAGCTCTATCTAATGGCAGCCCCAATACATAGGCAGATGATTATATACATTAACATAAATCACACATGAATCAAAAAATCACATAATGAAAAAAAAAAGTTTACATAAAGAGAATAAATCATACATAATGAGAGAAACAAATGTTTTGGTGTTGTATGTGATGTGCTTTAAATATTAATCTTTAATCTAAAGACAGCAATGCGATGTGCTTAATGTGGCCTACCAGGTGTTTAATAAATAAACTGGGTACTTCTTTAGTTTCTTGTTATCAGTTATGTGCATTAGAATGGTATGTTTTGTGTTTTTGTATAAGACATGTGCACCTAGAGTTTACTTCAGCTTGTGATAAACTTCGAGTCATCACTTGTCTTTTTCACACCAGCTGTATTTTATAGTGATTGGCAGTATATTACAAAGGTACAACCATTTTAAAATTTACTTTACATCAGTTAATGAAATATATATAGTTGTATATTATTTTCCTGTAAATTTAAGTTAAATTTGTAAAACCTAAAATGCTGCTATACTATATGTTTTTTTTTTACTGCAAAGCAACCACACCTTACAATATTTCACTAGTTTTTTTTTGTTTTTTGTATTGTTATTATTATTTTTTCTGACTTACAAAATATATTTTGCACATAAATTATACAGCAACTTTGTAAGGCAGAGCCAACGAGCACGGGTTACTATAAGCGTCAAACCTATTACACAACAGGACTGACACAAACTCATTACGTGAGAATGAGATCTCATAAAAGCTCATCCAAAAGGTTGTGTTTACAGCATCATATGGAGAGAGAGAGAGAAAAAAAAGAAGAAATTCCTGCACCCTGCACTGTCATATGGAAAGTTTATAGTCAAAGAGCAGTCCAGAGGAAACCCCAGTGTATATTTGTCCAGCTAAACACTATGACACAGAGATCAAGAGCGTTTACACCGTGTAGCATCATTCATACTGGAGCACTACTCTTCTGAGGTATGCAATATGTATATGTGTACAGTATGTGTGCTCTGCATGAAGGGAATATACAGTACTGTACAGTTTTACAAACTAGCATGCAGTATACCGTAAATACTGCACAGTGTGCAGCGAGCAGTACATGAGTGTTGCATCTAGGGACTATAAACATCATCAGCTGTGTTCAGCTCATTCAGATGTTATGGACAGGTTGAGCGTGTGTTGTGAGAGTACATGCAGACATCCATTTGCATGGCTTTTAATATAAAGCCAGTTTGGATGCAGTGAAATATGAATGATTGTCCAAAATGTCCTGTTATTAAGGTTTCACTTCATTTCGATGGTCCACTTTACTATAAGTAACTTTGCAATTACATGTCAGCTAGAGTATTAGGAGACTGACAGAGTAAAGGTTAGTAGACGTGTACTTGAATTAAGCACAGTTTGATGTTGTACTGTATTTTGCACAGAGGATATCAACTAGGACAAATTCCAAAACTGAAAACACTATTACAAATGTTTGATCAGTTAATATTTGTTCAGAATTCAAGGAGAAAACAAAACACATCTACTCTATTCACATTTAGTTCATGTAGTGCTACACAATACGTCATCACTGCAGTACTCAATAGAGATATGATATATGATATGATATTACCGTCTGTGTACTAGTGCTGTCAAACCATTAATCGTGATTTATCGCATCCGAAATAAAAGTTTTTGTTTACATTATGTGTGTGTACTGTGTATATTTATTATGCATATATAAATACACACACAGACAGTATATATTTTATTTACATATATGTTATATTCATAGAACTTATATTATATATAAATATATTCATGTGTAAACTTGACCTATTCTTCTTAAATATATACTTGCATGTGTGTGTATTTACAAATACATAATAAATATACACAGTACACACACATACAGGATATTATGCAAACAGAACCTTTTATTTCGGATGCAATTGATCATTTGACATCATCATAACTGTGTTTATTAGGATATTCACCAAGACTCGCATTTTGATGTCATTTTGTCTGTATTTGTTCATTTGTTTCTGTGGCTCAGTGGTAGAGAAAATGTATAGCGTGAATGGAAAACTTCCCTTTCACGCTCATCTTGTGTCTTCAGGTGGTCTTATTATCGAGTCCCGACAGGTGAGTTTGAACAAAACACACATTTTGGCAGTAATGCATACAACAGATGGACCTTGCATGGCTGAAGCAGGCTCAAACACACCCACTTGGCCAGATCAGGTCAGACACAAATGTTTGAATGGAGTGTGACTGGAATATGCCTCATGTGGCTTTACTCTGATAAATGTCAAGTGATCAGGGACCATTTAAAGCAACAGTGTTTCTGGCTAAGCAGCCAATCACAGAGCAGCAATGTGTTTTTAGACAAGACTAGTTTATTTGTCATTTAGTAGACATGTTTTCCCAAAGCATATTACATTGTGCTAATTGCGGGGACTGTCCCGCTGGAGCATGCTGGGGTTAAGTGTCTGACCCAAGGGCACAGCGGTGACAGACGTTTCCCAGTAATTCATTTCGTAAATGACTCTACTTGACCCCAAACCAGCAACAGTTACATTACCAGACCAGAGCCTGAAACACAGCAGTCCCCAGACATAGCAAACTCAATCCCAGCATGGATGAAGCAGCGTCAAGTGCATTTTGCATTAATGTATTCTGCTGAACCATGTGCAGAGAACATTAGCAGACATACTAATATGATGCTTCCACTAAAAAAACAAAAACAAAAAAAGTGTACAATTTAATGTGAAACAATTGTCATTCAGAATTCTGAAATTGCTAGTACAATAAATAAATAAATTGACATAAAATACAATAAAATGTCAAATGTAAAAAACAAATAATAAGGCACAATGAAATCCATATTTATTTTTTGACAGATGTTTTACCGGAGTTTTGAAATTCACACCGCATTGTGTTTAGAGTTAACAGAAATGTCCACAAAATTAATAGAAAATGTCACAGTAAGCTGCCAGTACTATTTACAGATTACTATTTTACAGATTTTTTTCTTGCAGTGTTTCACAAATAACTACAAAGAAAGTTCAAGTAAAGCCACGTTCACCCCAAGAACGATAACTATAAAGATAACTATATTAGCGTTCACACCAGCGGATGACATCATCTGTTTATTCCGAGCGCACGTGCGTCTGCCGCTTTAAATCCTCGAGCTCGTTACAGCAGGATGGATTCTGATTGGCTGTCAATGTTTTTATCGTTCATCAGCTGGAAAAATAAAATCGTTCTGAAACTGATTCCAATGATATGGTTTCTCCGTGCCTTTATCATTATATCTGTGGTGTGGACTATATTCTGCTCTTTTTTTAATATTGAGGACGATTTTTAGGACTATATATTTATTGATATCTTTACAGTTATGGTCTTTGGTGTGAACTGGCCTTAATGCATTGAATTAAACATTATGAAACAGAATGTCTAAAAGAGTATTTTATTATAAAGTACTTCAATAATCCAACTTTAAAAAATATTTTTTTAACACTGTAGTAAACTAGATGTGAGTATCTTATAAAATAAAAAATCTTTTTAAAAAGGCTTTATTGTATATTTGTACTAACTTTTATATGTTTATTTTAACTTCTTTCTGCATACTGAAGTGTAAAGACGTAGTATACAGTGGTTTTAATTAATGTTTCATTGTGAGCTTTCCTTTTTTTTTTTTTTTTTTTTTTTTGACCCACTTCGGATAAATTGGGATTGTCAAACAAGCAAACAAAGTTTTGAAAGAGACGCATGTTTACGCTTAAGTCAACCTATACATAGCTTACAGCTGACTCTGAAAATTTAACCTGGAAGAATTTCTAAAACCAAATGCACAAGCATCTGTATTGAACATGTTTTTCCAGCATCATAGGTTTATCAGACCACAACACTGTTTTGTTCTCTATCTGAGCACAAACGCAGCAGTCCAGACACGTCTTAAAGCAAAGTGTGTAAGACTTCAAAGTAGAGACGGAGATACGAACTCCAGCATGTTGCAGTGGGCCTGCACTTACTTGATTAATACTTAACCAGCACATGACTGACTTAGCAAAAACTCTTTAATCTTCATAAGACGCCTCATTTTTCCAAAGATCATCACTCTGAGCACTTAACAAACACTCAGCACTAGATATGATGAACGTATCTGCTAGAAAGCACCGTGTCACCTCAGATGACTGTTTGTGTGCTGCTCTGCCAAAAAACTTTTCAACATCAGCCGCTGATTTCAGCGATGTGCAACACTACATTCAAAAACAGCTACGGAGCACAACAGAACCCCACAGATGGCAGGAGTCTTTTTAAAAAGATTGTGTAAATTGCATTTATACATGCAATGGCTAAAGATGTTACTCTGAACTTATTTAACTCAATGTTTTTGTCTAAACATAGTGCATCTTTACTTATTCTGATGCCTTCTTGTTCAGATCAAGCTTGAGTTTATTGCATTTTTATAGTATTTGGATACAAATATATGAAGAGTTAATGAAGAGTTAAGAAGAGTTAATTTGCAAAAACAGAACTCAAAAATTCACTTTTTTAAAAAATCTTATTTTTTCCCTATGCATTCATATTAATGTCAAACAAACTGCAATTGGGTTATTTCAATTAGGTTAAAAAATAACTAAAAACACAGGTAACTAACAAAATAAAACACAATAAAAACATAATATAATTAAAAAAAAACATGATTTTTGAGTTTTATCTGTTTTTGCAAATAAACTCTTCATACATTGAAAATGAAAATTCATTTATTCACTCGCACAAAAGAAGAAATTTTAAAGAATGATGATGTAACCAAACAGTTGACGGTAGCCATTGACTTCCATATAATTTTTTTTTTGCCATGGAAGTCAATTGCAACTGTCAACTGGTTACCAGCATTCTTTAAAATATCTTCTTCTGTGTTCAACAGAAGGAGGAAACTCATGTAGGTTGAGTAAATGATGACAAAATCTTCACTTTTAGCTGAACTGTCCCTTTAAGATGGGTGTTTCAGTGTATGTTTTAAATCCAAATGCTATTAAACTATCATAAATTCAAGCTTGACTTGAACTTGGAGTAACATACACAAGAAACAACAGTAGACTAGGAAAAAAAAAACAGCAAGCTCTTCTTAAATGTTTTTGTTAAGAATCTATGAAACTTAATTACAGATTTGTGTGTAAGACACTGGTGAACTACACAGAGAATACTAATAAATAAGACAGATCAGATTAAGCCGCAGTATCTAACCCAGATCAGAGAGACTGACATCTGACCGAGTGACTGTGAGTCTGCAGTGGCACAGGTCTTACAAAACTGTGTCAGGCAAACAAGTTCATGTCAGCCGCCGATACTGCCATAGACAGAGATTAAGAAACTACAGTCTGTCCAACTGAATAACACAACATGTTAAAACACATTGATTTTTAAGCTATCAATGTCCTATTATACTTTCAGCACAACAACAGTGTGAACAGATCATCTGGGGTGGAAGTGAAAATCTCAAACTTTGCAGATTTCATATGAACATATGCATTCGAATGTACTCTCTCCCTCTCTTCTGCTCACTGAGGCTGCATTTATTTGATAAATATTAATAGAACCATCAATTCTCAGCAATCAGTTTGTCTCTAGTATGTCCAAAGCAACATCTAGTGAGTGTGTGTGTGTGTGTCTGTGTGTGTGTGTGTGTGTGTGTGTGTGTGTTTACTGATTATACAGAAATACCATATGACTGTTTAACAGTGGACTCCAGGCCATGAGTAGTTCATGATCATATGACTCTTTGAACAGATGTTAAGATGCTCAGAATCGTTCTCAAATCATGCTGGAAAACATGAACGTCAGGTTTCATACAAACTTGAGAAGCTCAGATGCTGCAGACATTAGAGCAAAATAGGGATTTTTTCTGAATCATGCTTATTTTATATGCTAATAATATGTGCTGGAATTCGTATTAAGCTGTATTAAGACTTTGCATTAAGACTCAATCCAGAAGAACTGTGGCAGCGTCTCCAAGATGCTTCAAGAGAACTACTTGAAGCTCCCTGGAAAACTATGGACAAGTGCATCGAGGGCAAAAACTGCTTTAAACACAACGGATGGTCTCACCAAAAGTCGCTTTGATTTAGTTGATAGAAGTTTAATTGATAATGAAAATCTGTTCATGACATTAGTTTTGACAGCATCCTAAAAAAGTGCCTAAAACTTTCAACACTAATGTAGCTTCGCAGGTAGTTCTCTTGAAGCATTTTGGAGACATTGCCTCAGTTCTTCTGGATGGAGTCTGTCTCAGTCTGTTCTGTTTCTTCATGTAATCTCAGACAGACTAATGATAGTAAAATCAGATCTATGTGTGCAGCACACAAAAATCTCCCTGGATTATTACAATTACTGGCTAAATGAATGTTTGGAAACATAAACTGATATTTCCTACTGGCACACTACAACAAAAATAGAAATAACTGACTTCAAGTCAAGCCAAGTCAACTTAAAACCATTTTTTAGCAGATGAAAATACTAGTCTTTTATTAATTTTGGCTACACTCACATGCATACAGATGCATACACAAACAAAAAATAATCTCTCTCTCTCTCTCTCTCTCTCTCTCTCTATATATATATATATATATATACATATATATATATTAGTATAGTAATTAAAGAAGAATTGCTGTCCAGTGCTTTTCCAGACAGGCTTAGAGGAAATGTTTCATGTCACACTGCAGGAAACTTTCACTGCTTGATATCAACTAACTCTATACACACGAGAAACACAGGTGCACGCATGCAATTAATAAAGCCTGTCATGCAAACACACACACATCTACACCTACACGTTTGTTTATGTGAATTGTGGAGACTTTCCATAGACTTCTATTACTTTTAGATGTGTTCTCTAAGCTAACCCTAAACCTACCTCTTACAGAAAACCTGTTTGCACCAATTACTATTTTTAATCTTTTTTTTTTTTCCTTGTGGGCACCAAATGTCAAAAAATCCAGGTTTTACTATCCTTGAGTAATATAGCATAAATATCATACACAAGCACACACACACACACACACAGGAAGGCTGATCTGTCAGGGAAACACACACACATCGCAGTGGACAGCGCCGTGGTGCTGAAAACACCGCGCGAGCTCCATGGCAATCGCGCAAGCATCGCCGCGCTAGCGTCGCGTTTATACCTAACGCCTGACCTGTTCGACAGCACGCATTCAAAAGTGTAGTAATCTTTGGTTTAAACGGCGGCTGAAGGGATTTTAAGCGAAGATGGCGCCCACAGCTAACCCAGCCCACCAGAGGCGAAATACTACATCCACACGCGGCACGCGAGCGACGACAAGCCGCCAGGCGCGTGACATTGACCCCTCTGACGGCGAGCTCTTCTGTTTCGTCCGCACTCGTCTCAAAAATAGCCTAATATTGACAGTCGACGTAAGCAGACGTATTACATTTCAGGAGACAGTCATGCTGAAAATGACAGGAGGGAGCGCGTTTAAAGAGACAGGTGCACTCCTCCTCGCCCCCTGTTAAGAGTGCTGAACACACGCTTACTTCAGCATTGACTGCTCCTTCTCCTCCTCCTTCTTCTGCCGCTCCATGACCGACAGGATGATCCTCCTCTCGTCCTCGGTGAGGTGGCTCAGGTCCGGCGGAGCGGGAGCCGCAGGGGCCCCCAAAGCTGACATCTTCAGGAGCGGATGCTGCTGAGAGAGCCATGCGTGAACATTAAACACATCTCTAGTGTCGTGCATGAATGTATTGCACTCATCTGCATGCATTACGATGATGAAGACCTCTGACAGCTAATGGTTTGATAATCTGACACCTTCACACCCTGCACTGATAGATTTAGTGGTGCATTATTAGCTGGAATCAATATGCATCCCAGTGACAGCATGGGACACGCATGTGCACAATGTAAGCTTGTCACACTTCCTTATAAAAACAAGCATCTTCTGAGAATAAGGTGTGAGGAACCCCTCGGGCTTCTCCCAAGCTTTAATGAGTGTGTGTGTGTGTGTGTGTGTGTGTGGAGATAAAACGGGCGCTTGCCTTTTATTTCGCAGTCATGGTGAATGCAGTCTAACCCATGTCTGCTGCTGCCTCTGCCGCGATCCTTATTGCGGTTTTGTCGGCGGACTTCCCCGCGATCCCCTCTTGCTGTTACTGCTAACTCCAAGAGATTTCTTGAATGCACAAAAATGGATGCTGTGGGGATACGGTCCGACAGGAGAGCGGGGCGGAGCGACTGTCTTACGTATAGGACAAAGATCAGATGGTCCGGTCGCACTTCCGCTGCCCCGCCCTCCGCGTGCATCAACGGGAGGAGAGTGTTGGGCATGTGATAGGTTACAGACTACAAGTTACCCTATTCAATGTGTAATAAGAAGTTTAACTATTTCAATAAATGTAATGGGTTCAAGTTATATTAAGGTGTCCCTGCTACTGTTTATTAACTACCCTATTATAGGGTTATGGTTTGGCTTAGGGTTACCTGCATGTAATTATGCATTATTAAAATAGAAGCCCATGTAGCCTACCTGTAGTGTTATCAAGTGGTGTAACTTATTATATGTGTTTAGTTTTCTAAAATTAAAATTATATAATAATTATAATTTCAGCTGTTAATCATTTTGGAAGATATAAAGCATGCAGGGTTAACCTTGGAGTAGTGCAGGGCTACTCAACACTGATTACTGTCAGGTCAAAAACCTTCATCACCTGAATTAAGATTTAAAAAAAATTTATTTGAAAGCATGGCCACCACAAAATCAGACTTTAGCAGATATGCTTACTTTTAGATCGTTTTGAGGTTAAATGCAGATATAACAATATATAGTTTATTAGGCCTAGCTGTGATGCTGGTTTTTTATTTTTTATTAAGTCTTTGCATATCAATGATGGGACACATTCGCATCTAATAATACCTTGAGGGAAACAAACAGTTAATCTTAAAAAATAAACCATATAGCCTACATAAATCGAAACAGGAAATAAAACAGTTATTGAATAAGCATTTGTGCTATTCTGTGTCCTAATCTCCTGAAATTTCGGCATATTTTGGATGCAGTCTATGCAGTTTATTAAATAAATAAATTAAGTGTGTGTGTGTGAAAATATTCAGATGTAACCACCTTTGTAAACGTAAACATTTTCACAAGTAACTGTATTTTAATTTAATTTTTTTTTTAATTCTCTGTAACTTTAATTGATTACAATTGAATTTATTTTGTAATTAAATTACGTAATACCATTACATGTCACTACTTCCCAACACTGGTGACAAGTCATCAACCATATTATTAGCCTATTATTATTAGCCTGTTATTTTTTAATTATTATTATTTTTAATTTATTATTATTATTATACGGTTTGTGTTTCAGACTGTGGTGAATTAAAACTCTTACTCCCAGTTTAAATTCTACAGACCTCTTTAAAAAGTATGTTACCTAACTTAATGCCATTGTCATCAAATCATCCACGTGTTTTTGCAAGGGCATTATAAAACTAAAAGGCATTAAATTACCCAAACATTTTTAAATAAATTTTACATTTCCAAATTATAAAAATGCAAATCAGATTTTATATTTGAGCTTCCACCTTATGATGTACTAATACTACTACTATAATCAGCATCAGCAATTATACTTTAAAACATTGAATCATAACCCTTTAGGTCAAAATGTCATATAAACTGTATATAAAAATGTGAATATACATAAAATATAAAATGTATCTGGTGTTTTCTTCTTCTTCTTTCAGATTGCTGTAGCCTATAAAATAATAAAAGTTTTTGGAAGTAGTGTGGAGGAGAAAATTAATTAAATTAATTCATTAATTCATAATGAATCATTAAATCATAAATTCATTAATTTTGAGTTCCTTGAATATAAAGGCCTACTATAAGGCGTCGTAATAGAATATAGTACTAAATAGTATGTGTAGCAAATTTATTATAAATATATAAATAACAGGTTACAGTAAATATAGTGTAATAAGTCGTCGTCAAATATAGCTCACGCTCAGTCTCAAAACAATGCACTCGCGCACAGATTTCTAGAGCCCTGTGGGCTGATCTCTGAATGACGTCACATCATACGTGATGGGGATTGGCTGCTGCGATGCACGTCGCTCCGCCCACTGAGCAGCGTCACCACGCTCTGTTATTTACCTTCTTGTTCTCCCGCAGGGGCAAGAAGCGGAGGTCAGGCGAGCGGTCGCGCTTAATAATGGCCCAGGGTTGGCTACTGAACTTAACCGGGGGATTGGTGTTAAAACAGTGTTAATTTGCTGCTGTTTGCCCCCCAAAAGTGTATTTTACCGACTCTTGCCGCTCAGGGAGTCCGTCTCTAGCACGTAAACAAACATGACCGCCGCCGTCTCCAGACAGAGACACGCTGCCGTCGCTGCAGACTCCTCGGGATCCTCTCTTTCCCTTTCTGCAAGCCTCCGTCGCCTCTCTAAACACATCAAATATGAAAACCTTGCTGCTGGACTCAGTGGGGGTGTTATTTCCACAATGGTGTTGCACCCCCTGGATCTGATCAAGATCAGGTTCGCAGGTGAGGAACGTTACGTGTTTATCTCTTTATAATACGTTACTCTTAAACCTATACAGCTGCCTACATTAATGGCCAAAAATACTGCTTAGACAGGATTTTTAATTTAAATAAAAAAGTCTCAAACCCATTACATATTAAAAAAAAACGAGTAAAAACAATAATATTATTAAATATAAATAAATAAATACTCCGTTTTTCTGTTATTCCTGGTAAATAAATGAAATTATAAAATCTTGTACAAATAGCAGAGAAATAAACGCTGTGTGTATCCAGTTTCACAATCTTAAAAACTGTGTCATGCTCTCTAGGATTTGTAGTGCTGTCAAACGATTAATTGCATCCGAAATAAAAGTTCTTGTTTACATATATATGTGTGCATACAGTGTATATTTATTATGCATATATAAATGCGCGCACTCACTGACCATATTTTGACATGATATTTTGAAAATATTTACATGTATCATATATGTTTATATATTCATATAAATTATACTTTATATAAATATGTATATGTGTAAACCAATCATATATTTGCATGTATGTGTATTCGTATATAAATAGCACACTCACATGAATTATATAAACAAATACTTTTTTTTTTTTTTGGATGCAATTAATCGTTTGACAGCACTAAGGTTTTGAGACACAGCCCAGAAAACTAGAAACGCACACAGAGGGCATGAAACAGATCGCCTGCTGGTTTTACCTTTTTTAAAGAGATTTTTAGATTATTTTGTTGTTTCCCCCACTGTTTCTTACTCGTTCCAGTAAGTGATGGTCTGAAAATGCGCCCCCAGTACGATGGCATGGTGCACTGCATGAAGACCATCTGGAAGCTGGAAGGGATTAGAGGTCTCTATCAGGGTGTGACCCCCAACATCTGGGCGGCCGGGGCATCGTGGGGCCTGTACTTCCTCTTGTAAGTAGTCAGAGTTGTGTGGAAAAGGGAAGCACGGAATGGAGTTTCCTGTTTGAATGTAGTTCTTCTAAGCACAACATCACTGTATTGAGTGTTGGGAAGGTTTCTTAGGAAATGTAGTAGGTTACACATAAAAACATCTGCTAAATAACTAAATGTAAATGTAATTTAATGTATTTTTTAGTAACTGTAATGGATTACAGTTGCATTTATTTTGTAATTAATTTACATAACGCCGTTACATGTAACTAGTTTCTCCCCAAACACTGACTGTATAGTACACACAGTACTGTATAATAATATATAAACCAGCACAACTGTTTTCAACCTGTATTAGTAATCAGAAATGTTTCTTGAGCAGCAAGTCAGCATATAATACTGATTTCTGAAGATCATGTGACACTGAAGACTGGAGTAATGAAGCTGAAAATACAGCTTTGATCACAGGAATAAATTATATTTCGTAATATATTTTATTATAAATAAGTATATCAAAATAATATAAATTAATTAGTAATATAAAACAGGTTAATAGAAAACTAATTTTAAATTGTATTAATATTTTGCTATATTACTGTATTTTTTATAAATGCAGATTTCTTTCGAAAGCATAAAAAAATAATTACTTATTCCAAACTTTTGGCCAGCAGTGTATATGTACTGTATATTTTAACTTAAACATTTTAAAGCATGAGAAATGCCAGATGGGAACATTTTGGACACCTCCACATCCTTGAATTTTAAAACTATATATATATATATATATATATATAATGTATATGTATATATATATGTATATATATATATGTATATATGTATATATGTATATATATATATATATATATATATATATATATATATATATATATATATATATATATATATATATGTTCTTTTAAATTATAATGATATTTCACAATATTACTGTATTTTAAGTCAAATAAATGCAGCCTTGGTGAGTAGAAAATACTTATCATTAAATGTTTTAATAGTAGAGTAAATGTCATTCATCTTGACTATTTTTACAAAAATAAATACAAATAAACCTATTAATCAATTAAAAATATAATAACAAAATAAGAATAATGTAGAACTTTCTTGAAAAGGCACGGATCCTTTAAAGTTCACAGGCCGAAAAAAGCCTCCTCCAGCAGTGCTGTGTCACTTGATACTGTATGAGTTATGAAGATACTCCTGGAAATCATCTGACCTCATTTCAGATCAGGATCACTGGCAGACAACGTGTGTATGTGCAGCTTCACCCGGGTGCCAACACTTCTATATAAGCTGGAGATCCTTGTTGATTTGGTCTTTGTCCTTGTCTAATGTCAAGAAGAAGATTTCTCCTAATATTTAGTTTATAGAATCAGTCGTGCTGTGGAAAAAAAGATCAAGAGAGAGGCAAATCAGGAGAAGATCTGAGCATAACAATACATCTGGAGAGAGATTTATATCCAGCAGCACTGACCCAGAAATAAAAACGCTTGATTTACAGGTTGTACTAATGACATGAAATTGAGTAAATGATGATGCTTTTCATCCTCCCTAATAACGGTTAGATAAAGGACGGTCAGTTTCCATCGCCGTACACTAGACATGCATGAGCTGAATGACTCTAATGTGGCGTTTTCTCCTCTTCCTGCAGTTATAATGCTATTAAAGCGTACAAGCAGGAGGGACGGCAAACAGAGCTGAGTGCTGGTGAACACCTGGTGTCTGCAGCGGAGGCAGGTCAGTTTGAGAGCCTGACAAACTAAACGCAGCTAAATCTGGAGCGCCGCTATGAGACTGGAACAACAGTCATTCCTGTTATGCCCAGACTTCAGGCCTCGCCGCACACTCTGGGCCTATCAGATGTTCACCACCTGTTTACGCTTCTTTTAAATAAAATAGACCAGACTGAATATAACAGGTCAAAATCAAGAGGCTTAAACTTGATTATTTGCACAGAGATAAGCAAACAAACAGGATGGAAACTGCTGAAGTCAGATAGGCTTTTATTAAGTAAGGACATGCTAAATCGAACAAAAGTGACAGTAAAATTCTTATAATAATACAGAATATCTATGTTTCATACGAATGCTTTTGTATCCCTTAAAGAAACCAATGTATCACAGTTTGTACAAAAATATGAAGCAGCACAAGTGTTTTCAACATGGATAATAATGAGAACTGTTCGTATTAGACTGCTTTCTGAAGATCATGTGACACTGAAGACTGCAGTAATGATGTTGTAAACTCACCTTTGATCAGAGAAATAAATTACATTTCACAATATATTCATATAGAAAACAGTTTATTTCAACTGGAATAATATTTCAAATTAAAAGAGTTTTACTGTCCTTTTGATCAAATAAATGTTACCAAATGAGACTGCGTGAAGCATTGGCCTTGATTCTGATTAACAGTCTCGGCAGATTTTAATCACGTTACTGCACTCAGTCCTTTAAGAAAAACTATTTACAATATCACAATTCATTCCAGTCAAGAATGCAAGAATAATATGCAGAATATCCAGTGCTGTTGAATATATATATGCAGAAATTCAGTTTCAGAGAAAGCTTCAAAGCATTATGAGACATTTTTTTTCTGACAAAGTATGCCAGAGTAGCAGTGATTTGGGAGGACAGGGCGTAATGAAGTGTCAGTTGCCAGTTCTTCATTTAAAATGAAGCTCTATATTTACTTTATTGTATGGGGGAGGATGTAAAAACAGAAACTGCATCCTTCCATTATTCAAAATGGCAACTATTATGGCAATTATTTCAGGTAATTGGAACTTTATATCTTGTAATTATGACTTTATATCTTAAAGCAATGTGACTTTTTCCTATTTTAGACTTTACCTCACAATTACCAGTTTTAGGTTTTACACAAACGTTGAAATTGACCTATGTTTGTGATATTTTAAAAAAGAATCGTAAAACGAATTTAATTTCTATCCTGTTTCCATACTGTGTTTATATATATATATATATATATATATATATATACATACATACAGTGGGGCTTGAAAGTTTGGGCACCCTTTGCAGAATCTGTGAAAATGCGAGTAATTTTCAAAAAATAAGAGAGATCATACTAAATGCATGTTATATTTTATTTAGTACTGTCCTGAGTATGATATTGTACATAAAAGATATTAACATTTAGTCCACAAGACAAAAAAATGCTGAAATTATTAAAATAACCCCACTCAAAAGTTTGGGAACCCTTGGTTCTTAGTACTGTGTTCTGTTACCTGATGATCCTCGACTGTCTTTCTGTTTTGTGATGGTTGTGCATGAGTCCCTTGTTTGTTCTGAACAGTTAAACTGAGCAGCGTTCTTCAGAAAAATCTTTAAGGTCCTGCAGATTCTTCAGTTTTCCAGCATCTTTGCATATTTGAACCCTTTCCAGCAGTGACTTTATGATTTTGAGATACATCTTATCACACTGAGGACATCTGAGGCACTCAAACACAACTATTAAAAAAAGGTTCAAACATTCACTGATGCTCCAGAAGGAAACAAGATGCATTAAGAGCTGGGGGTGAAAACTTTTGAACACGATGAAGATGGCCAAATTTGTCTTATTTTGTTGAAATATAATTTGAAAATTACTCATATTTTCACAGATTCTGCAAGGGGTGCCCAAACTTTGGAGCCCCACTGTATATATGTATGTATGAGGATATGAAAGTGCATTGCATAACAGGAATGACCAGCTTCAAAACAGTTTTCTATGAAACTGACAAAAAAAATAGAGAAGAAACAAGATTGTGGTATCAGCTTAGGAAGTGAAACAAGCATCTTTTTTCAATTCATCAAAAAAAAAAAAAAAAAAAAACAGAGGAAGAAAATAGTCCAGCAATATCAGTGCAATATCACTCACTAATAGAAAATGAACACACTTCAGCTTTATCAGTATGACCAAAACCATACTATAACAAGCCCATCCTGCACTTTTAGACTCATAATGATAATACAGCACTGTTTTTAATTTCTATTGGTCTCTTTTACATGTAAACAGCTGTCTCAGCTGTCAGACAGAGCACTAAGGTGGAGTGACTAGTTAAGTGTTGGTGTGAAGGTCCCCTGTTCATGTTTCCAGGCATGCTGTCGCTTTGCCTCACCAACCCAGTCTGGGTGACAAAGACCCGGCTGGTGCTGCAGTACAGTGCAGAGCCGTCACGGAAGCAGTACAAGGGAATGATGGACGCCCTCGTGAAAATATACCGTCACGAGGGTATCCCGGGACTCTACAGGGTACATCTACAGATTTTAAATAGAGATTTAATGTGTGCTGATCTCAAGATTAAAGTCAACATGAAATTACACATTTGTCCCAATTGTGCCTTAAACACACGCTCTGTACACAATTCCCTTTTGTGAAAAAGAAGCACTTCAGCATACTTAAAATAATAATAATATAATTAAAAATATATATGTTAGTGTAAATTTAATTTATTGTTTTCTTAAATGCATTGTAATAACAATAAAATGAAGATGTTGTTGGTTAAATTTGTATTACTTTGGAGTGCTTTTTAACTCAATAAATCAGGATGTAAGCACATCTTCATTAGTGCTGTCAAACGATTACTCATGATTAATCGCGTCCAAAATAAACGTTTTTGTTTGTGTGTACTGTGTATATTTATTATGTAAATATAAACACAGTCTGTATATATATTTACAAATTTTTGTATAATCTTTATTATAAATAAATTTAATAAACAAATATAACAATTTTTTCTTGAATACGTACTTAATGTGTGTGTATTTTTATATATATATACACACACACACACACACAATAATTATTCACAGTAAACACACACACATAAGTAATCAAAAACTTTTATTTTGGGTGTGGTTAATCGTTATTAATTGCGATTAAACGTTTGAAAGCACTACTCTTTATATATAATTTCATAATTTTTACTTCTGTTGTCTCTGAAATATGGTTAAAGTGTAAGCATTTATGGTAAACTAAAATATACTTTAAACTTAGATGTTGTGTATTTAAATATATTTATAACTACACAAATAATGATGGCATTGGAATTGAATACTAAAGTATATTAACTTGAAATGTAATATCGAATATCCCTCTACAGTTCAAATTATAATCGATCAATAGACTTGTGCTTTATTATGTGGGTCACCTTATCAAAATATGTGTACTTTTTGAAATTAAAATATGATTTAAAATGTACTTTAAAGTAAAACTTTTGACATCATTACATAGTGCATAAAAAAAAATTACTCCGTTATGCGTCACATTATTGATGTTAAATGAATTGCATTTCACGTTGACTTTAAATAGTGGGCTGATCCAATTTTCTTTTGCTTTGTAACATTGTAGTTTTGTGTAGGGCCACAGGAGGGTGTGATTGTATCATGTTTAGAGGATTGATCCAGCTCTTAACCTCTGCTTCCAGTTAGGCCTAAATACAGTATAGCCTTGTGAGTCACGCCAGATTGTCCTAAAATGATTACGTATTGAAGTAGGCTTCCTTCTCATTTAAGTCTAGCTGAACACGATGACGTTGCTTTTAGTCTGAGGTAACTGTGTGATTGTGGTTTTGTGAGCCTCAGTTTGTTGTTCTGCCGCTTGCAGGGTTTCGTGCCTGGACTGGTGGGGACGTCCCATGCTGCACTGCAGTTCATGACCTACGAGGGGCTAAAAAGAGAGCAGAACAAATACAAGAAGATGCCATCTGAATCGCTGCTGGTGAGGAAATAAAAACAGCCTTACATTTGTAGCACACACTAGAATTAGATGCAGCACTGTCATTTCCATATCATTAAAACGTTTTCCTATGCACTTGGGACATTTTGCAGCATATTTTGGCCAAGTTTGCCAGATTTTGACAGTAATGGGACATATGACAGAAATTGTATCATTCAGTGAATAATGTATGTTGCAAATTTCCAGTCCTTCAGTATAACCGAAAAAATTAAAGATATTTCCGTTACTATTTCAGATTTTAATTAAAGGGTTATTTTACACCTATTTCTGTTTATTTGTAGTCACAGCATTTATCACATTCAGAAAGACTGATCATTTCTATAATTTTTAAAAAATATCAAAAATATTACCAGAGTAGCAGAGGGAGCTCCCAAACAAAAACTATAAACTATAAAATAAGTTACTAAATAAATACAGGATTGTTATAGCCCTCATGATTTGTCTGATTTATTCAAGCGGTCTTATTTAGCATGTTTACTATGGTAATTGTTAGCATGTGTAGTCTTTTGCATCGCATATGAGTAATTCTGCCCTGTATGGTGATCATAATCCACATCGGATCTCAAACAGAAGTTATTTCAAACACTCGCTGCTGTTGGAAAGTGAGTTTTGAGTGTGTTGAAGGTGATTTTAAAAGTCTTTAACCCTAAGAAGGACAAACCCATAAAAAGACATCAGAAAATCAATGTATCGCTTTTTTTGGGGGGGGGGGGTGGCTGAGGGGGGTTGGTGCGGCTATCTTTTTATCTTATTGGGACTCAAATGATACAATAAAAAAGTAAAAACTTGACTCTTATTGTTAATAACAATGTTTGTATCCCCAAGATCCATCGCCTCTTTGGGGATGTAAATTGACTGAAAACAGAATACTTGTTTATCAATGCTTGCTAAAGTGAAAGCATTTTTTTAAAATAAATTATAAAAAAAGTTATAAAAGTTTAAGTTTACAGTAAAGATAATGAAGTATACTAATATTTTTATATAAACAAAATATTTTATAAAATATGTTGCACTCAAAAATTATGTCTAACAAATTTATGTTCCAAATTTGAAGTTGATATCACAAAAATTGTGGTTTCTGTGCGATTTTGTTTGGGCACTATCCAAAAACAATAACCACTGGGTTACACTCAAACTACTGTATATTGTTTTTGTGCGTGTGTGTGTGTGTGTGTTTTCTGCCACAAATCAATAATTTTCTCTCACAATATCACTTCTATTAGAAAACCGTTACCAAATATTGAACCTTGACTGTCAACCTTTCCAACGAAATCTGTTTCTGATTACATTTTCTAAAACACAAGCCACAAAATCACAGTCTACATGTGTTTTCATAAATTGATTTATAGCCCTAAAAGGATGATGTACCCCATGAGATACAAACAGTTACAGACAGATTACAAAAAATGTAAGCATTTAATTGATAAAATGTCAATGTAATCCTAATAAGCTAATGCTGGACACCAGCTTGTTAAACAGGTAAGTCCCCTCCAACATGTGTAAATATATGAAATAGATCAACTAGATCTAGATAGAGCAGGATATTTTTTTAATAGAACTAAATCTTTTGTCTGAAAGAAGAAAGAGGGTGAGTAAATCATGGGGTCATTATAATTTTGGGTGGAACTATCCATTTCATTTCAATGACATTTCTGGAAACCTTTGTAGAATAATATTATCTAATAAAAGCTCAGACAGTGTCATCCAAATTGATTTTCAACATTTTATGAGGTACCATAAAGGCACCACAGACAGGAATGAGCCGTGCGATTATGTGGCGTTTTTACTGTATATTGTAACCTTTAGGAAGAGTGGTTTATGAGTAGTGGAGGCAGTAATGATCTTTGTGAGTCAGTCTCTCCGTCCCGTCTGTCTCTGCTTTAGTCTCCATTGGAATACATCACCATGGCTGCCATTTCCAAAATATTTGCTGTAGCAGTGACCTACCCGTACCAGGTGGTGCGCGCTCGCCTGCAGGACCAGCACAACAACTACAGCGGCATCGTGGACGTCATCCGCAGGACGTGGAGGTATGGACTCAAAACTGAGTCAAGCAAAATGATTCATTTGGATTCCTTCATAGAAACCCTTTTTAGAATGTAAAGTTTTATCGCTGTTTTCACTTCATCATAATTAAATGAATTGTAATAGTATTTAATGTAGATATGTACACTACCATTCAAAAGTGTTAGTGAGTCAGTCAGTTCATTTTTATTTTTATTTTTTTAAAGTAGTCTCTTAAGGCTGAATTTATTTGAACAGAAATACAGTAAAACAGTAATATTGTGAAATATTATTATAATTTAAATTTCAAATGAACAGCATTTGTTTGAAATATAACTATAAATGTCATTAATGCATCTTTGTTGTTTAAAATACCAACCCTAAACTTTTGAATGTTTGTCTCATTTTTTTTTTATGTTCAGTTAATACTGCTTTGTAAATATTAATAATAATAATTTAGAATTACAATAATAATTGCTAAATGTTAATGGAGTCAGTGACTTATAGGAGTATATAATAAAGAAACAAAAATGGTAAGGAAAATCTATGAGAAAACCCTTTAAGAATCTAGTTTAAAATGTATTCTTTGTTAATTAATGATAATTTGATATGGTTTAGAATTTTTTTTGTGAAAGCTGAAAATTCAAAAAACTAAAAACTTTAAAATCTAGTATAAAATATATGTTCTTAGAAATCTATTCTTATATTAATTAATGATAATTTAACATGGTTTAAAAAAAAACTAAAACCTAAATATATGTATATATATTGATTTCACCTTGATTTGGCTTTTGGTAAAATAATAATATAAATAATAATAATACATATTTTTAACTAAGTAATAATTAATGATTATCCCAAAGTACTTAAAGGTTTTCTTGTTGAGATTTTTCTTCATTATAATGTCATTACAGTTGAATCATCCTGGCATTTTTAATGTTATGCATAACAACATTCATTTAACCGTACTTAAACCTTATGATTCCTGATTTTTGAAAGACATTGCCTTCTTAAACCTCTTCATTTGTTAGCAGCTGCTCTTCATATAGACTGGATAGGAATACTGTGACTCAGCTCAGTATGTTTGTGTCTGGCTCTCTCTAGCAACGAGGGGATCGAAGGCTTTTACAAAGGCATGGTCCCAAACCTGGTGCGAGTCATTCCAGCGTGCTGCATCACATTTCTGGTGTTCGAAAATGTGTCACGCTTACTTTTGGGCGAGTATCACTAAAGTTTCAAACACAACCACGGACCAACACGACACAATATACCAGGACTGTGTGTGTGTGTGTGTGTGTGTGTGTGTGTGCAGAACTAGCATGGAGCTCATGCTAACTCGTGGAAAAGTGGATTCAAGCCATCCTGTGACAATGCAACCGCACACAGTATTCACCAAACACACGGTTTTCTTTTTTTTTGTAAGATATTTTCCCCAAACAGCTGCTATATTTGCTGATCTACGTGAGAGAACGAAGCCACTCAGCAGATCTCGGCTGGCTCAGGAAATGATGTCACACTGCAGGATAATAGCAGATTTGAACCAGATGTGTGTAGATGGCATCTACTGGAAGAGAGGAACGCTTTGAGTAACTGAGAGGCTGTTATGTTTGTATATATGAATGTGCTTTTGTTAGTGACGCACAATGAAGAGCTGATGTACGTTTAAGCCATTTTTACACATCCAATAAAGGAATATATATAACAAACACAGACTATGTTTTTAATAATGACTCCCTTCTCTCACTTGCCGTTTATGCTCAAATGCTGAGGTTTTGTGAACTTTATTGTATTGAGTGTGCTTCATAGTGTACTAGCTGCACTTGAAGATAATATGATATCAATCAAATAAATGGCCATTTAAGTGTGCTTAAAGACTTTAATCATGGCTTTTAATTAGTGCTGTCAAACGATTAATCGCATCCAAAATAAAACATTTGTTTTTTTTATAATATATGTGTGTGTACTGTGTATATTTATGTGTATGTATATAAAAACACACACATGCATGTATATATTTCATAAAAATGTTTATATATTAAATATTTTTATAAAATATATACTGTATGTGTGTGTGATTAATCATTTGACTGTGTTATTTTTTAACACACTTAAGTAGACTTTCAAAAAAAAATGCTTTAGTAATAAACATACATTTTAATTCATGGTTAAAATTTTTGTTGTGCTTTAAAGTAGTACACTTACTTATTTTGACGTGTTGACTAATATATTGAAGCACATGTAAAGTGCTTGATTATAATTTATACTGTAGCGTGTAGCAGTATTTGAAGTTCATATATTTTTATCATTACAAATGTGTAATTACACATTTAATTCAATATTAAATACACAACATACAAGTGATATAACAGCATTTTTTGTTATTTAATGCAGAGATATTTCAACATATGACTTGTATACTTCTATGGGCCAGTGTGTCTTAACCTGTAGTAGCAGGAGTCTGATTTCTCCTAATATTGAACACTCGGGAGCAGCTGTGAAACTACTTCAGGACCACAGACATTCCAGTCCTCAGTCAAGCTGCACACACTTCAGAGCACTGCCTTTTACATCTACACCCCATTTTATGATGCTCGTACTTTTGGCTTTTTTCATCGGCTTTTTAAGATAATTACCAAAACTTTTGTTTAAACTAAAATTTAAACTTTTAAATTTTAAAATTGTAAAACTTTTTTAATATGTATAAAAGTGTTCAAATGGTTTTTTTTTTAGTTTTTTTATAATTCATTTTTAAGAAAAGCTCTTATGGTTGCATTTATATATATTTTCAGGATTCCTTTATAAATAAAACGTCAAAATAATTGATTTTTTAATTATAAACTTTGTAACATTATAAATGGTTTTACTGTCATTGTGAGTATATCTTGATTATTTTATTGCATACTTACTGAATAACAGTCTTTCTCTCTCTCTGTGTGTGTGTGTGCATGTATCAGTCTCATACGTGTGTCTGTGTGTGTGTGTGTGTGTACTTTATATATATACTGTATATATAGACCAGAGAATCTTGTTTCTCACAGTCTCAGCTTTTTTTGCTAATTCTAAATGTGTTTTATGTATCTTTACTGAAGATTGAGTTTGGCCACACCGACACTGCCTCTAAGCCCAGATCTGTGAAGTACTGCAGTGATGTTTCCTTCTGTAGGTTTCTCATATCTCCACATATGATCATGGAGCTCAAATAGAGTGACCATCAGCTTCTTGATCACCAGTCTAGACAAGGCCCGTCTCCATCAGTTTCTCAGTTTGGCTGGGCCACCAGGTGTAGAAACTTCTTCCCAATGAGAATTATGGGAACCATCAGTGCAGCAGAATTATTTTTGTAGCCTTCCCCAGATCTATGCCTCGGTACAATCCTGTCTCTGAGCTCTGCAGGCAGTTCTTCTGACCTCATGGCCTGGTTTCCGCTCTGATCTGTGAAGTCTTTTACAGAGAGCCTTTCCAAATCATGTCCACTCCATTTACCACAGTTGTACTCCAGTCAATGTGTAGAAACATCTCAGCAGTGATCAAGAGAAATGGGAGGCACCTGGGCCACATTTCAAGTGATTTTACCTGCGGTGTGTGTGTGTGTGTGTATGTGCGTGCGTGTATGTATATATATATATATATATATATATATATATATATATATATATTACAGTAGAGAAAATGATGAGACTTGTTTTCCCGTTAAGTTTTTATTTTTGAGATGAAACATGCCCTGACTTTTCTTCATACTTATAGGTAATAAAAACAAAAATATGAGTTCTAGTCATCAAGGCACAGGAAGGAGGGAAGAGCCACTAAATAAATATCAGCAAAGGAAGGATCATCTTTGTTGGACTCTCCTTAAAATGGTGGTAGCATTGTACAGTTGATGACCTCATATATTATCACCATGTTTGACATGATAGTTACAATGTACAAGGTATTTTTCTGCTAATTTCCATTATGGTAGTGTCCAAAAAAAACATAGCACAAACAAGGTGCTTCTATTTTGTCTGTACTATCTAAACCGAGAATTCTGAATTCCTCAACTTTCACAATGAGAATAATAATGGCATGACTTAAGAGCTGCACAGACTCAAAGCAACTCTATTAGCTTTAATTTGTCCCATTTCTGTGAAGAAGGTCCTTTCTGTGACAGGAACACGATGTCTTCTTCTGCCGCGGTGATGATGACAGTTCTGAAGATGAAGAGCTCATTTTGGAAGCTCTTCGATGATCACTCGGGATACAGAGTTCCATCCTGTCGATGCGTCTCCACGAGGATAATCAGCACATGTGCCCACCCAGATCCCAACATCCACCAGCCCGGCCTGGATCCCATCACAGAGCCCCTCCACTGACACACACACACACATACACACAGCGTCAGCAACACTGTATACTCTAAAGCACAGTATGTGTTATTATTATGTGTTATTCATGTTTTGTCATTAATATAAATAAAATATAAACACGCACATAGCACAAATAAATGTTTTAAAGAAGAGACCTACCTGTATCTATCTATCTATCTATCTATCTATCTATCTATCTATCTATCTATCTATCTATCTATCTATCTATCTATCTATCTATCTGTCTGTCTGTCTTCCTGTCTTCTATCTGTCTATCTAGCTGTCTGTCTGTCTTCTATCTGTCTGTCTGCTTTCTATCTAGCTATCTGTTTTATATCTATCTGTCTGTCTATATATCTATCTTTCTGTCTGTCTTTCTGTTTTCTATCTGTCTGTCTGTCATCTCTCTATCTAGCTCTCTATCTATCTATCTATCTATCTATCTATCTATCTATCTATCTATCTATCTATCTATCTATCTATCTATCTATGTATATTTCTGTCTGTCTGTCTATCTGTCTGTCTATGTATCTATCTATCTAACTGTCTGTCTATCTATCTATCTCTCTGTCTGTCTTTGTCTGTCTTCTATCTGTCTGTCTTCTATCTGTCAATCAATCACCTTTATTTATATAGTGCTTTAAACAAAATACATTGCGTCAAAGCACTGAACAACATTCATTTGGAAAACAGTGTCTCAGTAATGCAAAATGATAGTTAAAGGCAGTTCATCATTGAATTCAGTGATGTCATCTCTGTTCAGTTGAAATAGTGTCTGTTTTTATTTGCAATCAAGTCAACGATATCGCTGTAGATGAAGTGACCCCAACTAAGCAAGCCAGAGGCGACAGCGGCAAGGAACCGAAACTCCATCGGTGACAGAATTGAGAAAAAAACCTTGGGAGAAACCAGGCTCAGTTGGGGGGCCAGTTCTCCTCTGACCAGACGAAAACCAGTAGTTCAATTCCAGGCTGCAGCAAAGTCAGATTGTGCAGAAGAATCATCTGTTTCCTGTGGTCTTGTCCTGGTGCTCCTCTGAGACAAGGTCTTTACAGGGGATCTGTATCTACGGCTCTAGTTGTCCTGGTCTCCGCTGTCTTTCAGGGCTGTCTTACTGTCTGTCTGTCTTTCTATATGTCTCTCTGTCTGTACGTCTATCTGTGTCTCTCTTCTATCTATGTGTCTATCTATCTATCTGTCTGTATGTTTGTCTGTCTGTCTGTCTTCTATTTGTCTGTCTGTCTTTCTTTCTGTCTGTCTGTCTGTCTTCTATCTGTCTTCTATCTATCTATCTATCTATCTATCTATCTATCTATCTATCTATCTATCTATCTATCTATCTATCTATCTATCTATCTGTCTGTCTATCTGTCTATCTGTCTGTCTGTGTCTGCCACCTGTCCATCCCAAACAGTTTTCATATGGATTGGCCAATTTCTTTTTTGTAAAAGTTACATCAATTATTATTGCTATTATTTTTATTTGTGCATTGTGCAGTCAGTGTAGTTTTGCTAAATGAATGCACACTGTATCACAGATCCCTTTCCGCTAGTTAAGAGCAGCTTAGATGTGTTGGTCATGTGTAAGTGTGGACTGAATGCTGGGATGTGAGCTGGTGAGAAACCACACAGAGCTCTCAAATTCCTCCGGTCTCTCTGTAATTGCAGCATAGATGCTTATGAAAGCTGCCAAACTGCATTCAACCACACAAAAGAACACTCACAGGAATCCATGTGACAAAGACATCTGTATAAGAGACTATCTCTACTCTCCAAAAATACAGCGTGTGAGTCTTGTACATAAAACAGTATGATTATGCAAAAATTGCATTTTAAACAGAAATACATTTCTGATCACATGAAAGTGTTGGTTGTGAGAGAATGAGCACAAAGAAAGTGGACTAATTTTATTAAAATCATGAATTTTCAATATAGACACCTTTTGGTGTAATGTAAGTAAGTGGAATATATAATTTATTGGAATGTATATGTTGTGAGTCCAATTGATGTTTACTGTGTACCACTACCCTATTTTTAAAACCGCAAGGCCATAAATAGGAGCATAATTGCAGAGCATAAACAAGCCATAAACAAGCACTATGATTAAAAAGATTTTATAATATCATGCTTTTTATTTAAGAACATGTGGGAATGAATGAATATATATAGGCTATGTAATCAGTTCAATACTTATCGTGTGAATGTAAGATCAAAGCAAAAGTTTGAAATATGTGTTTAATATTTGTATTGCCAATGTTTAACAAAATATCTCATGCACAAACATTATATCATACATTTATATTAGTTAAGTGTCTATATAGTGTCTATCTTATTTTGACTGTGTATATTTTGTGTGAGCTTTGCAATCTTATAAATGTACTGTCTTATAGAAAACAAAAAATACTGATCTATGGTTACCTGTGGAGGTCCTGTGTATGTTAATGGTGGAGTTGAGTTCGGGGCTGCCCTGGTCCAGGTAAATGATAGACTCTATGGGCAGCGGTCCAGTGCATTCTGCCCCATTAAAGGTGAAGTACCAGCGCTGACAGCAGGCCGTCTTACACTTGAGTCTGAGAGAACCGCTGAAGAGCACACGCAGAGCGCTGTCCGATCGCTGCTTGGTGAACGTGCACTCCTGTGAAGGAAGAATCAAGACGCCTTCCACTGTTAAATCACTGATGAATGAATAATCACTTATAACTGAAACTTAAACCTAAATACGAATGTCTGTAGTCTATAGTGTGTGTTATAGGCTAATGTCTAAGTCAATGGGTTTTTTCATGTTTTTTACAATATTTCCGACCCATTTTTGATGGGCAAACTACAGTACCTACAAGTCATGTTCCTGTAGCTCAAGTGGTAGAGTTTTGCATTATCAAGCGTAAGGTTGGGGGTTCGATTCCCTGGAAACACATGATAGGTAAAAATGTATAGCCTGAATGCACTGTAAGTCACTTTGGATAAAAGCATCTGCAAAATGCATAAATTTAATTTAATTTGCCTGTTGATTTCCTGTGTGAACACTGTAGCATGTTTGCTGTTGCACAACACTGCTGTTTGAGCAGTTTAACATATCATTATCCGGCTCAACCAATGGTGTGAATTCAGAGCAGGGCAACCTGCTTGTCCAAACCAAGAAGTCAAGCTACCTTTACACTATTTCAGCATTTTCAGATTTGATTTGAGCTTCAGTTCCAAAAAAATGTTTGCTTAACTATTATACACTTTCACGAATTAGTGGATCATTTGAATTAATTTGTATCTCATTTGTACGTTTTCATGTGATCTGCTTACACCATGCTAACTTTAAATTATTATTATTTGAAATCATACATTTTCATGCAATTCTTATTTTTCAATTGCATATGAAATTGCCATGAGCTCTTCCATTACAGGCAATATACTTACAGCAATTTTGCCCAGATCAATGCCGTAGTTCAGAGAATTCCAGGCGCACTGTTTGAAGTTGGGTTTCCAGGGATCCTCAAACCTCTCAGACTCACACTCTCCCTTCTCGCCCTTCAGTCCGTCTCTCCCAGGGATTCCTGGGGTTCCTGGAATGCCGTTTATCCCCGGGTTCCCATCCCTGCCCTGCACTCCAGGTACTCCCTGCATGCACGTCTGGTACTAATGACAAAAACATGAAGCACAGAGGCATGTCAGTAGTCTGCAGAGGCGTTGGCGTCTTGTTAATGAGAAAGGGACTGATTCACCACAATGCACAGACCGCTGTGGGTGGGAAAGTACTATGGCCCAGTTTTCTTTGAGATGGACACGTTTGTGCCAAAATGAAAAAATAAACTGGAAGGAGAATTGGTGTAAAATCCCCCGACCACAGTCACAGTCTGTTCACTTTATTTAAGTTCTGACACAAGACAATTCTAACTTTTGGATTTAATACTGTTCTGTACTTATACTGTTAACATATATAATAAAAAGAATAACATTTCGTATCATTTTGTTTATAGTATAAGTACTGCACAGTATATTAAATACTGTATATTATAGTATTTTAAATACTATATGAAATAGTCTTTGTCAGCTCTCATCCAGTGAGTAAATGTAATCCACTATCTTGTGGTTTTCCAATAATGACAGTTCTCTGTTTCTTGCGGCGTTTTTACAGACCAAGCCCTTCCCATCCAGGTTTTCTGGATTATAACCCATACGTGTGAACATCAATGAGGCATAAAAACCCCAATGAGTCCCAGTGCTGTGGTTTGTTTGCATCCGCTGATAAAAATGTGGAAAGTACTGTACAGTTGTGTGTTTATTTAGATATTACTCAACTGTGATTGACAAATTGAAAGTTAATCCAACAAAAAGCATCTCACAATTCACCAATATTAGGTAGCTGCTAAGTCAGAGCCGCCAAAGAAATGTAGCGCGTGGACAGGCCATCTTGATCACTCGTGTCCGGTGTGGGAATGAACACAAGCTTCAGTCACCGCATACACACAGTCTCCCAGTGAGCAGCCAAATGAATCAGATCACATGAGAGGAACTGAGTGAATCACACAAGATGTAGCTTGATTTTAATTACATTTATTGATTTTACTTTTTGGACAGTTAATTGCTGTTTTATCATGATCATAATTCATTTGCATAGAGATACAGACTGTGGAGATACAGACTGTGATTTGTGAAGTTTGTGTGTGTGATGTGTTTCTATAAAGTACTTTGGATCTGCTTACAACATTTACACATGTCGGCTTAAAATGTATTCCCACGAATTCCTAAGCCAAATCTGGATAGCAGTTTCTTTAAAGAGTCACTTGAGGAACACACTTAGAATAATTTTGGCGAATCAGTTCATTTTAATGAATCAAAACGATTCTTTTGAGTCACCCTAGTGTTTCACACCTTGTTTTTTATGCTTAATTAAATCGACTAATCGACTATTTTTCGACTAAGTTACACACTTCTCTGTCTGAGTACATTACAAAGTTATTATTCTGATCCTGATAACATTTACAAATGCACTGCGAGTCGATTCAACTGAATGATGAAAAAGAACCGACTCTTCCGCGATTCGGACATTACTACAAAGCCATTGTTTAACACAGCGTGCTTTCATTGGATCTTGGTATATATTTAAATCCACGAGCAAGAAAATCACACGGAACCTAATTATTTAAATTTTAAACCTTTTCTTGGAATCCATTAAGAGGCTGAATAGCCTAACGTTACTGCATTTCCCTACAAGCTATTATTTTCTTGAATCGTTCAATCAAATGTAATTACCCTAATCATAACCAAGTAACGGAGAACAAAAAATAAAAAATAAATCAAATGAACCCTTCAAATTCAAATAAATGTAACTTTAACAATGGCTATGATTTACAAATTAGTACTTTCTCCTTCCAGAATCAGCCCGACCATCTTAAACACATTTTTAGCCTAAATGGATAAAATTGGTGACTCTACGAAACCTCTGCTTTGACCCGGATTAGATTTTTAACATGCAAAAGTTTAACGCGTTTCTTCAGATTTCTACAATCTTACCTTGTCAGTGAACTCCGCATCTCTGTGGCGGCCGCTCCTTTCTTTGACTTTTTCCGTGACACAGAATGGCAAAGTTATCCAAAAGCAAAGGAGAAGCTGAGGCAGTTTAGTGGCCATCGTTGCCTGACTGTAGCGGGGGTCACACATGCGCTCCTGCTCTGAACAAGTTTCCTCTCAGACTCTTCTGTGTCCTGCAGGGGGCCGAGAGAAGATGAGTCCGCCACAGAGACGCATTCAAACCTCGGTGTCACGGGACACATGTGTGTATACTTCAACGAAGAGGACTGATACATATAAATGAAAAGCACCCCAATAATCTTTACGTTATTCCGTAAAGAGCTTCATCCACTAATCACAAACGACTGTGATTGATCCTTCCACATCTATCTATCTATCTATCTATCTATATACACTTTGATTATAAACAATTATTTTTTGCAGAAACCAGTATTCCGTTTTTTCCCCCAAAATATTTCAAATATGCACTTAATTTATGTTACAAACAGTGAAGCTAAATTAAAAATATTTTTTGAGATAGAGAACATATTTAGTTTCAACCTTCACATACTAGAATACATTTCTAAATGTATCTCAAGAGCAAGAAAATACATTTCAGGTCTAATAGTATAGCCTATATTTAGGCTAAATACAAATTTGGATGGCCTACTAGAAATACAAATTTATAATGATTTAATGATGTTTGATTTTTTTTTTTTTTTTTTTTTATGGAGCATTTTAAATGAAGTATCAACCTGATTCTTATGTTTTTGAGCTTCTGAAGTAGCCTTTGGAGTCTCACAGGGTTAAAGAAAAGACTTCTGGAACTCTTGTGGCAGCTATTTCAGACTTTTAATGACAGTCTATAGTTATATAAACTGAAAAAATGAATAGTTGTTTCTGAACAAGTAGTCTATTCATTCTGTGAGAGGCCATATGTTTCTTTTCCCTCTCTTGACCCGGAGAGACAGCGTCTGCAGGGGTCTCAGTCCTCAGCGGAGGTATTTCCCTGTCAACATCCTCTAACCCTGCCTCACATAAACACACTGACACTGGCTACATTCATAATGTGATCTGAGGAATGATCAAACAGGGAATTAATAAACTACATATTGTAAGTTAAGGTTAAGGTTAGGCTTTGGTTTAGAGCTATTGCATGTAATTATGCATAGTTAATTGTTATTATTATAGTAACGTATAACAAGGGCACCTTAAAAAAAGTGTTACCACCATTTTCATTCATTAAAATAAAGCTGCAATAAGATCAAATATAAATATTAGATGAAAAAATTTTAACTTGCTGTTGCTTTGGCAAGCTGAACATTACATAAACATATGTGCGTGCATAAATAGATAAATAATCAGTACATAAGCACAGAAATGAACACTGAAAATATAAAATTCAATTCAAAATACCAACAAATACTATCTAAATAATACTAAAATAGCACTGTTTAATTATTAATGTTATATTTTCCATACAGTTTTAACCATTGCATCAGCCATGTTATTTTAGCTAAATAATTGTATGCAAGTTTACACGTAGACACAGACATGTCTTTGTTTACTTTAAGAATTTAAATGAGTAAATATGGTAATTAGTGATAATTGTAATTTGTTTTCATGCATTTATTTAGCAATTTCAATTCTGACATTCAGATAAAAAAAAAAAACTATTATGAAACTATTATTTGTTTATTTATTTCATACTGTTTTTACAAATGAGGACATACTCAAAAGAGAGGTTTTGTCAGTTTTAGTTCACTTCCGGGTATACATTTGTCCCAAAATATGCTAGGTGTACACATTTACACTCACACAAACCATATTCAAGAGCAAAAATGTGCATATATATGAAGAAAAACTTTCTATAATTTAATTTCTATTTCTTTAAAATATGGTTGCAGAGAATTCAACCGACTTGAATGACTTATCATCTCAATTTCTTCATGAACACAGGAAAAGGAACCAGTAGATGGCAGAAGTGCTTTGTTACAAAAATGGCACATAAGCACATGCAGACAGCTTGGAAACCTCAATGAGGAAACAAAAGTTAGTAGAAGCCAAGCTCAGTAAACTTGCAGAAGCGATATACTTCATTTTGCACATTGAGCAGCGTTGAGCTTCGCTGCCTGACTCTTACAGTAGAGATTCAGGATTCAACTCTCTTGATTTGGGACAGAAATCAATCACCCAGAACAGCTTTTCTAAAGACAATACACCAATCTAAAGCCCACTGCTCAATATCTGTCAGCACACATCGTGTGTTGTGTCCATGTGTCCAGATATCTCCTGTCCAGTGACTCACAGCAGAGTGGGAAGCTGCTGATTAAGAAAAGTAAGACAGTCTGGTTGTAATACTGTTCCTATGCAACAGGCGGAGAACACACTTTGCATTTAAATCACACTTGCCAGTTTCAGACAGCTTGTTAGTCCCATTACAAGCAAATACAGCCACCCTCGCTTCAGTTTGCTCAGTTCAAAGTGACTTTGTTTGTTCAATTCAAAGAGAAGCACAATACGGATAATTAAAGAAGAAAGGAAAGCAAATGGCATTAGTTCTTTTGTTAGCATCAAGGAGAGGTGGAAAGTCTATCACCAGAGCAGAGTTTGTTTATCTGAGTAAATAGAATTACTGGGAAAAGAAATTAGAGTCATTTAAATACGTCAAAGCTCCTGGTGGTCTATTGTTTTTTTTAATTAACACAAATGATGCACTTATACAGAGTTTGTTTGTTTCCTGCTGAGAATAAACTCTTTCTAATCATTCTGAACTTCTCTTATAATTGTGTTCTCCTTGTAGAGGAAAGCCCTGGCGCAAATTGATAATTGTTTGCTGAAAATGCCATTTTATGCCGCTAATCCAGTCTAACTTTGTTCCACTCAGTGTAAAAACACAGAGAAAGCAAGGAACTGTGATCCTGGAGCACAAAAGCAGTCATTAAGGGTCAGTTTTTTGACATTGAGATTTATACATCACCTGAAAGCTGAATGAATAAGTTTTCCATTGATGTACTGTATGGTTTGTTAGGACAATATTAACAAACTATTGGAAAATCTGAAATCTGAGGGTGCAAAAAAATCTAAATACTGAGAAAATCACATTTAAAGTTCTCCAAATGAATTCTTAGCAATGCATATTACTAGTCAAAAATTAAGTTGTAATATATTTACAGAAGGAAATGTACACTATATCAGTAGTGTATAGTTAGCTCAAACGTGTGTTGGCGTCCACGTGGCTGCGAGTCTTTAATAGAGTGGATCGTTTTTCTCTTTCTATTATAGTTGACAAAAGCAAAACTGAAGAAGCCACCTTGAGGTAAAATAGTTTTCTACTGAACTTCATTTGTGCACATATCTTGAGAAGAAACACAATAAAAATGCTGGGGAGGAAAAATGCTGTGACGCTGTTGGAACAAGGTTGTTATAACCTTGTCTGGGTGAGCTGTCTGTAACTATGAGTATCATTGGTATTTTGAGCTTTACAGCACATCAAAGTAGAGCCCACTGGGAGCAAGCGACTGGATGCATGTGCTGCATAGAAATTAAAAGTATTGTGCAGTTTTATGCATATGCTAATTTAGGAAAATGTTTGCTTTTCGTAACGTAAGGCAATGAGATTGAAATAAATGATTTATAAATGAATCAATTTATTTCCAGCAACATCAAAGAAGTGACAATGAGATCAATAAAATGAATAATAAAACATATATGTATTTATTTACAGCAACATCAAACAAGTAGCAATGAGATCAAGATCCCTCTTTCCTCAGATGAAGTGCCTTAATTGCACATGTGCAAGTTTTCTTTTTTGAAGCATCCTTAAAGGAACAGTTCAACCAAAAATGTACATTTGATAAAAATGTCCCAGATGTAGATGAGTTTGTTTCTTCATGAGAACAGGTTTGGAGAAATGTAGCATTACTTGCTCACCAGTGGATGCTCTGCAGTGAATGGGTGCCGTCAGAAAGAGAGTCTAAACAGCTGATAATAACATCACAATAATCCACAAGCATTTTTTGAACTGCTTCGCACGAGTCATTTATGAATCGTTCAGAAATTAGGTAAAATTACATTTATTTTCTGAGAAATCGAAGATGTTTTTTGACCTTGCTTGCATGTAAACCTGTTTTAGGAGACTCATAAAACAATATTAGCCACCTTAAAAATGGCATAATGGTGGATTTTTTACTTACAAACTCGATAATAACTCTTCTACATTTTGAAAGTGAAGTGACATTCAGCCAAGTATGGTGACCCATACTCAGAATTTGTGCTCTGCATTTAACCCATCCGAAATGCACACACACAGAGCAGTGAACACACACACACACACACACACACACACACACACACACACAGCAGTGGGCAGCCATTTATCATTTATGCTGCGGCGCCCGGGGAGCAGTTGGGGGTTCGACCTAAGTCGTGGTATTGAAGGTGGAGAGAGAGCTGTTCATGCACTACCCCCACCCACAATTCCGTCCGGCCCGAGACTAGAACTCACAACCCTTCGATTGGGAGTCCAACCCTCTAACCATTAGGCCACGACTTCCCCATATAACCTTAACCTTAATAACCTTAATCACATTCTCTGACATTGAGTTGTTGTTGTTGTTTCTACTGAGTTGGTGTTTTTTGTGCAAAACAAACCTATAAAACTATGTTCATCTTTTTGTTTATTTGGCAAGTCACAGATATTTCTCTCATTAGTAGCTTTGGAAAGTGTCCTGGATTCATTGCAGTCTTGGCACAAATGACTGAAGATCGACAGGACGATGGCAAATCCTCAGCATACAGCAGTGGAAAATCAAACTACAGTTTTAACAGGTTTAGACAAGCCCTTTGCCTACTAACTTCATCTTCTGCACACCTTCTAAAACTTTTCCAAATGTGCTGCATCAAGCTTTAGCGTTTGTTGCTCTGCAGAGGCTTTCCCGTCCCTGACAGGTGCTTGTTGAGCAATACTTAGATCAGATGATGATTATATTAGCTCCGAGAGCGTGCCAGCTTGGCACAAACCCTGCATATTTTACAAATTATATAAGATTATACAAGCTGCTATATAAGTGGTTTCTGGTGACATGCTTTAATTAGGCATCCAGTGTCAGAGTAAGTTTTCAAAGCACACAGCGGTTTTTAAGATAATATGACTGTGTGCATCTGATGTTGTAGAACAAAACATGAAAGCCAAGTGAACCACTGACATTAATTAGTCTAAAACCCACAAAAAAATCAAAACCATCCGAATTTCCTGAGGGAGCTCGTGTCAAATTAGCATGAAGGACTATGAGTTGATGAGTGAACAGCTTTTTGTGCTTGTAAACTCAAATTTTCTCTAATTAAACTTGTGTTGAGTGCAATTTTTTGGCAAATATGATTTACATAAATATATAAATATTATCTTAGTTTTACTCATGTTTTATTTCAGATTTATTTGGCTTTGTAGCTGATGTTCAGTAAATCTGTTAACATCTTTAGTCCATCGTTTTAAACACTCAACTTACTGCCATAGCTCAGTGCATCATTTTGTTCATTTATGTGTTTATATCATTGCATATTTAGACGGTCATCTGCTGAATGCAACACATCTGTTGTGCTATTCATTATGTGACATCTTAATGTACGTATTTTGTGTTTTAAATTCCCTATATAGTATGCACATTGCCATATTGTTTGGACGGTTCAGTTTTTCTGTCATTATTGGTAGCTGTTTCTCATCAGAAATAATCCCTTGGCATATGTTCCTCTTTGTTTGCTCATTTAAAATCAGGTCATCAGCATATAATATGGTTGCAAAGCATCTTGTTTTCAGCTACTCACCATAGATGAAGATTGTTTGATTTTGCGACCATGATATTATCATCAAAAACCAAATGACTTTAATCATAGGGCAAAATATTGGATCAATGCCTTTCAGCGAAGAACCAATAATTACTATCACTGAATACCAGAAAAATGATTCAATTTTGATTACATGATATTAGCAGCATAAACACATAACATCCACTTTGGCAGCTGTGATGACTGATTACAGGATTAATTTGGCTTTCTTGTTGAAGATTATAATAAGTCAGTATGTGTTTACATCTTAACTGATGGATTACCAATTACGGTTAATACACAACAGGTCTATCTTAGCACAATTTAGAGATTCTATCTCTTTTTATTTCTAGCGTAATCCAGTCCAAGTTGGTCTAAAATGACCTCTCAGTCTGGTCAAGATGGTACTTAGCTCGTTTAGTTTAGTAAATAAGACTAGCAAACAAATTTCAGACTATGTTCTTCTATGTATTTTTAATGAACCATAATCTCATAAAGATGATTTAATAGTTTGTTTTGTCAAAATGATAAGCATTATCAAAACCGTACATTCCCTCAGGCTTTTACAAACATTTGAAGGCCACTGATATCATACAGTGAGACATTAAATCTGTCTGCATCATGTATGAAACCACGAGCTTTAAAGCCGTATTAGTTTAATCTTCTAATAGATGGTTTTCTGAGCACAAACATCTGTAGCGCGTGTATAGAAAGTGGCTACACATTGCATTTGTGTATTCAGTTCTCTTTCACACGCATAAGTTACAAACACAGTCGGTTATGTTTGTGAAGGTAAACATTTGAGAAAGAAATCACATGTTTATATTAAATCTGTGTAGTAAGTGACATCAGCATAATATATAGTACATACTGCTGTCTATGCGATTAATATGACCCAAAGAATAACATTAAAGCACAGAATCACTTACTGCTCTGGGCTGAATAACTTCTATAGCCTTAATAAGAAGACATTTCTTACTTGAAGGGCAGTGTCTCGGCTAGATTACGGCAGTGTCAATCAACAATCGTGGGTGGGGATGGTAAATTGTGAGGTCAACCATAACCCTTACCCTAAGGTTAGGGTGATTCCAAGGGCCCGGTGGAAGAGGGGGACCCCAACAGCTGACATAAATTTCTAGTTTAGTTTCCAAAACAAATTTGTGATGTTGTTTACGAATGGATTTGGGAAATACCAAATTATTATAATATGTTTCTACTGACAAATTTGCAACTATTGTTGGAAAAACACACCTGATGTCATGGAGAAAACATTTGACTATTTGACAATTATTTTACATTGTTAAAAAAAAGAAAACTATCTGTTTTAATAAAATAAAATAAAGTTAAATTAAATTAATATTCTTTAATGACATTGACGCTGCTATGAAGAATCTTTCACAACAATGGAACCTTTCAGTTCCACAAAAGATTCTTCAAAGTGGAAAAGGGTTCTTTAGATTTTTCAAACGTTTTAAACACAAACAAAGAACTTAAGAACAGATCAATAAATGGTTCTTTGGGGAACCAAAAATTGTTCTTCTATGCCATTACTGTAAAACAAACAAAACCCCCTTTAAAGCTTTATTTTTAATTGTGAACCTGCGTGGAAATCCAACCTAACAAGAAAACATAACTATTTTGTGATTTGCCAGTTTCACATATGATTTGATTCATGCAAAAACATGATTTTTAGAACAAAACAAAAAAAGTGGGGCGTAAGCAAATCATACAGAAATGCAACAGGTAAAAAATACAAAAAAGACTTGCAAAAATGACATAAGTGAGAGAAACAAATCAGTTATTTGTCAAAACCTAAAAAGTTGTGAATTGCCATGAGAGTGTTGATGCAAACGTGATTCAACAAGCTTATATAAGAAGGTAAGCGGAAGCAGTCTTCTGCAAGTGGTGTAAAATCTCCTCCATTGGCAGACTGTAGCTGGATTAGAACTAGAAACCTACGGTATGGAGACCTAGAGCAGATGCGATTAAAATGCTTTGCTCAAGGGCACAAAAGCATCCCTCCGTCAGAAGAGCTCATGGTGGGATGTAAACCTGCTATTTCCTGTTCATGCAGCGCACTCTTCACTGATTCATCCTCCATACCCACACAACCTCTAGCTTCAGAAGGCCATGCTTTATCACTTAGGGCCATGCCCATTACTCTATTATTCACCGTCTCCACACTGTTCTGTCGTCCTCTTTTCCATGGCCAATTAGCCAAAACACATCACTGTATCCCACAGATTCTTCTCTCATAGACTGCTCCGCCACGGTCCATGAGCTCAGCAGAAAAGCCACGGCCTTATCCAGAGATAGCATAGTTAATTAGCCCTTCTGTTTTAGAGAGAAATTTTGGCACAGCTCGCTGGAGAGAAACAGAATAGTGGGAAGAAAATGTGAAATCAGCTCCAGACATTGTTACGGTGCTGCGGAGGCTTTGTGCTTTGAAGTGTGATTGCCGAAGCGGTCTCACATCCATTACTGGAGCTCTCCAGCATGTCTTCAGACTCAAACAATGCTGACATTTTATAGGGTTGTATTTATCCACATAGGAAATGTACTTGTCTCACATTTTTCTTTGTTATGTGTTTGATAAAATTTCCCATGCTGTATTTCTGGCTACAAGAATTGTTCACTCAAAAATGAAAATCCTGTCACAGGAGAACAAGCCTGTTCTCTCGGTAATGCTTTGTTTAGGGACCTAGTTGCTTATTAGCGTGCATATTACTAGCATATTGGCTGTTTATCAGTACTAATATTCTGTACTGATGTCTGATTCTGCATGACCATATTTAATATCCCTTAACCAGTCCTACCAAATCCTGAAAAAAAAATACTTAACTACTTTACGAACTATTGATAAGCAATATATTAGCAGTTTATTGAGCAAATCAGCACATCACTATGTACTGTAAATAAGGACAGAATTAATGAAAGATAAACAGAACTAAGAGCCAAAATAAGACTATAATACTGTATAAGAATATAAATTTCCCTGCGAGACACAAAGCCATTTTCTGTAATGGTTCTGGACATTATAGGGATAAAAACAGAAAAAAGAAACTAGAAGCATTTAAAAGAAGAAAGAAGACTGCCGATAGTCTTGAGGGTTGGCAAAAGGATCGCAGTGATGAATGACAAAGCTAACGGATGGTTTTACAAAACACACGTGTGTCTGTGACAGGCAGCCCTTGGCTCTGTAAACATAAACCAGAAACACTTCCAGTGGTTTGAGTCCGGGGATAGACTTCCTGTTTGTCTGGATAATGGCTGGAATATGAAAAACCTAAAAACAAATTCTTTTTGACAATCCTTTTGGTGACACTATTGTTTAGTGCAGCTTTATAATTAAACTGTCAGAGAGTCTGCCAGCCATGAAATGCCACTTGTTAATTACCCAATGCTTTAACCTTTTCTGAATATTACGGAGGAGGTTTTTTGGATTAATTAAAGCACAGTTCTTTAACAAATAATTTGCCCTAAAGGGACTTTTTATTTGAGTCTCAAAGATGGAAGCCAATGGAAGAAAGCTTATCGGTGAAACTCCATAAAAAGAATGAAAATAAAAAGGGGGAAATTCAATGGTTTTGGCCATTGTTCTCCACGGTATAGTGTTCAGTTTCCTTCCTTGTGTTTCGATTAAGCCCAAACCAATCTGGAGCTCAGGTAATGGGCTTCAGAGAAACCATCTGTGTAACCCATCCAAGGTTGGCACTCAGTCCAGCCCTACACGCTTCTTACAGCGTCTTCTACAACACAGCAGCTGTTCCTGCCAGCTCTCAGAGAAGAGAGACATATTATAACACATCATTGATCCAACTCCAAGAGAGATTAAACAGAGCCAGCTCTGCTGAGATCTTCACCTTCGTATGGGTAAAAATGTCTTTAGTACAGAGTAGAGAACACACACACACACACACACAAGCTGAATGGATTAAATTGGGTTTAACGACATGATAGAAATTAAACTAGATATAAGTACTACATAAACAAACCACTTGAAGAGCAGATTTAGTATTTTTTCATCTGTGTGCCATGTCTGCATTCATTTCTTATGTTTTTCTTATTGTTCTTAAGCTTGACGAGCCTTGATGCTTTGACAGGCATTGTTTCTTAATGCAAATGTTTTAAAGATTAACCAATGACCACATTATGTCCACATTATGGACTAATTCTGCCCAACAGACCTCAGCATGTTAGGTCAGGCCACACCTGCTCCACTACCATCACACTCAACACCGGCGTACCACATTCACATTAGTGGGATAGTCGTTGAACATGTCTCCAGCTTCAAGTTCCTGGGAACCACCATCTCGGAGGACCTGACCTAGACTACAAACACCTCCAGCCTGGTCAGGACACCTGGTGAACTTCTAGCGGTGTGCGATCGAGAGCATCCTGACCAGTTGCATCACAGTCTGGTATAGGAACTGCTCAGTGGCTGACCGCAAGGCACTGCAGAGGGTGGTGAAAACTGCCCAGCGCATCACAGGGTCACCACTTCCTGCTCTTGAGGACATCCAGAGGAAACACGGTCTACGTCAAGCTCGCAGCATTCTCAAGGACTCCTCTCACCCTGACCACGGACTGTTTAACCTCTTGCCCTCCGGGAGGCGCTTCAGGAGGACCAGCCGATTCAGGAACAGCTTTCTTCCTACAGCTGTCTCCTTGCTGAACTCTGACCTCTGACACCCCCCCCCCCAAACACACACACACACACACACACAGCACACACACAGACTCCTCACCCCTCCTCATCACTACATCTGATGTAATTTTATTTATTTTTTACAAACAAGCAAAAAAACAGTAAACTTGTTATTACTGTACATGGACTGCTGTCTATTCATCCAGAATACTGAGTAATCCATTTGCACACTGAAATATTTTCTATGCACTTTACTGTCCATTGCACTAGTGTAAATGATGTACATATATCAGAGTTTCTGTGTATAGTGTACATACACTTTTACATAATCCATCTGTATAGTATGTTCTTAGTACACCTGATCTGAGTATATCATGCTGATAGTATTTAAAATCTGTAAATTATGTCCATAATACTGCCTTATTTGTATATTTATTGTAATTTGCAACATATTGTAGACCTTGTATATTCTGTACTTACTGCTTATTGCACTTCTGGTTAGATGCTAACTGCATTTCATTGCCTTGTACCTTACATGTGCAGTGACAATAAAGTTGAATCTAATCTAATCTAGTTAAACACTCAAGTAGCAACAAAACAAGCTCTTAGTCTATCATCTAGACCAGCACCTGACCCCCTAAAAAACTGTTTTTGAATAACCCAGTCAGATTTGGATCATGTCTTTTCCCCCAAAACATGGTTAAATGTATAGTTCATCCAAAAATGAAAACGTGAAACAGAGTTCCATAGTATTTTTTATTTCATTCAATAAAAGTCAATGGCTACTCTCAGCTGTTTGTTACCAACATAGTTCAAAAGTCAAAATCTTTTGTGTACAACAGAAGAAAGAAATGCATACAGGTTGCATGAAATGTCCCAACAGTTGTCTAGACACAGCTGCAGCACTAGCAGAAAGCATGTAGCAGACAGTGTATGAAGAGATCTTGAGTCATGCCAGCGGAGAGCAGCAGCCAGCGACTGAGTCCAAACAAGAGCCGCCCGAGAATGTCCAGATTACTGATGTTCACGCTATGGCACGGAGAAAAGCAAAATATGAACCCCTGTGCACTGGGATTTTGAGTGTGTCTCACCTCACAACTATGTTCTGAAACAACATTAAGCAATGCCATTGCCAGCAACAACGGGAAAAAATAAACTCTCATGCACACTGGCTGACATATGCAAATCTAGCACATTTGAAATTTTACAAATACGATATATATTATAGATTACCCTTTATTGCGGTCATGTGATCTTCCCATATTTATCATTGTGACACTCAAACTGTGGCATGTAGTTGGAAAGAGTCATACAAGAAAAAACAAAACAACAGATTAACATTTTTAGAAATACAGTGATTTTCCAGAATTGAGGGTACATGCCAAAATTCATCATCAGTTAATACAGTTTTTTATGTATTTGAGAATTGACTTACCTTCACTGCTGTGATAAGTTAGCCTTCTTGATGCTCAAACTCTGTCATGTAGATGGAAAAATCATGCAACCAAAGAATGTGCTCAAAAAAAGTAAAAAAAAAAAAAGTTAATACAGATTTTTAATGCTGTTATTACTTACCATATTGTCATGGTGATGACTCAAACAATTGCATGTAGACACAAGAGTCATGCAAAAAATAAAAAATAAGGAGGAAATTGTTCAGAAATAGTGATTTTCTGAAAATAAAGGTTTATGCTGGAACTTAACATCCGCTAATACGCGTGTTAATGTTTTTAGAAAACTTTGAAATTTTAATTACCTTTTATTGCGGTCATAAGTTTGCCATTTTGATGCTCATACCATGACATGCAAATGAAAAGAGTTATGCACAAAAAGAAACAAATGCAGTGAATTTGCACTTTAAAACAACTAAATACATGTATTCATATACAAAACATTCAGATTGGGTGTAATTTATACTGCTGTCAGATGATTTACTGTACCTTACCATGTCATTGTGGTGACTCTCATGTAGATGGAAGTCATGCAAAGAAAGAAAAAAGAAGAACATTCAGAAATACAATAATTTTTAAGATATATAAAAAAAAGATTCATGTTGGAGTTAATACATTAATACAGTATTTTCTATGTATTACCTTATTCACCATTGTGACGCTCAGACCATGTCATGAAGATGGAAAGAGTAATGCAAAGATTGAAAAAGAAGAACGTTTTCAGAAATACACAGATTTTCCACAACAATAAATAAATAAATCATAAATGTATTTTCAAGCTAAACACATTGTAAAATCAAGTTAATCTGTTATTTTCGTCTTTCTTGCCTTGCATTTCAATGACATGCAGATGAATAGAAACAAAGATTGTTGAAGATATTCTTTTAAGAACAAGTCGATAATTTTCGCCATATTAATGTATTTTTTTTTAAGATTTACCTTAATAGACAGAAACCTTGTTCTTCCAGTCGAACACATGATCCAAAGTGATCATTAATACTGCATTTTAAGTCCAACATCATCAACGCAGAAGTCAAGCCAGTATTCTGTTTGACTTGTAACCATAGCGACAGCTACTACAGTAAATATAAAAGATGGCGGCGTCCAAAACTGCAAAAATCTGATCACAATAACTGACACGACAGAAGTTCAATCGAGATGCTACAGGCTCACTTCACCACCCAGCCAATCACAACGCACCACCTCGCCCGTAATCAGCAGCACCTTATCACGATTACCCAATCAGCTCACCGCCATATATAAGCACACACCTCAATCACTCATTTGTTTGATCTTGCAGGTAACGTTACTACATGGAACTCTCCTGGATCTAGCTACTTGTATTTGACTCGCATGTCTACCCATAGACTCCTGTGTAGAGTGTATCTTCAGTGATCCTTCAGTGTGCCTCGAGCGATCGTTTTTGGGGATTACCCCACCTGCTTTACGGAGTAAGCCCATATCCAACCGAGTCATCCAAACTGTTCTTCAGTTCCTCCGGACTCATCTGCCTCTCACCAGTTTCATATGCAAACCTGCTTTTATAATAAACAGTTTGGAACATAACCTTCTGTGAGTCGATTTGTTGCAATTATAAGATTAAAGTTGTAATATTTTGAGTATAAAGTCAATGTTGCGAGAATAGTCGGGATATTACGATAATACTTTTTCACATATTTGGATTTTTCATTAAGAAAAGTTTGATTTAATGAATCGTTTCACATAAATACAGCGATCTGATCATTTAAAAGCTTTAAAAAAACGCTATTGTACGATATAATGTTTTGCTACAAACGGATTTTTAAATCTGGTATATTAAAATTAAAGCACGAAACTTATTGATATTGGGTGGCTGGTGCACTACAAATAACGAATGGAATGAAAGATATCAAATATTATTTCCAAGCATACTGATCTCTCGAGTACAACACGTGGTATGATTTCTGCTAATAATCACTCATATTTGCAGTGTATAAAGGGATGGTTCACTTTGAAATTAAAATTTAGTATGTTTTAGCTTACCTCAAAGCATGGCCGCGGGAAGTGGGGGTGCTGGGGGTGCTGCAGCACCCCCTAGTGACGAGAGGGAGATAAAAAAAAATGTAGGCCTATTAAAATATTTTGCACAATTTATAAATTCCTTATGAATATTTTAGAAAATGATTTTGACACACGTAGGCTATTACGTATATATTTTGGATTTTAATTTCATATTTTGAGGCCTAATCAACACCGGTTCGGAAGTTACGTTGTCAACGTCAGGCAGGCAGGTTTGGTCGCCGAGTAACGAGGTTTCCCGCTTGTTCCATGCAGAATACATCCATCTTTATATAATACAGCGCACCTCGACATTTGGACACCTGTAACCAGGGCACCCCGCCTGCATGTAGCTCAGGTAAGAGCATTGTGCTGCCGCGTTTGTAAAATTTATTTTTTTGGCAACAAGTGTGGGATCAGCTTTGACTAGCGAAGCAATTGTAAGTAGTACACTATAGTATTTTTGTAAGGTGATGGAGATGGAGAGTATTATTTCGTTCGTGTGTTCTTTGCGTAATGGTTGTGGAGAACTGTTAAATAACGTTTAAATAGTCTGAGATTATTTCCTTTTTGTTTGTGTAAAAAGGTTGGAGATGGAGACAGAAAGCTTTATACTGTGCGTGTGTTCTTTGCGTAATGGATGTGGAGAACTGTTCAAAAAACAAATTGCTTAAATAGTCAGAGATTATTTCCTTCTGGTGTGCGTAAAAAGATTTTGGAGTTAATAGAGTTGCGTGTGAAATAAACGTGCAGTGACTCAAGCCAGCTGACCAAATCGATTGCATTGTTTTAGCGTTATTGTGAAGTTTGATTAATATTATATTTTGTTGTAATATTATTTGTTGTATCTAAATAAGTTGCATGTATGTATAGGCTATCTGAAATTGTAATGAAAGTAATTATTTCGTTTTCTTTCGATTATTAAACTATTATTTCTGATTCTGCTTCAGATTAATAATGGATTGCGCATATCTGAGAACTGATGTCTGTGTGTTTCAGACCCTGGCTGGCTGTGCACTGTAGTGTATATGACAATAAAGTAGTGAATCTCAATGTATTTATTTTTAAAATGTATTTTAAATAGGCCTATAGGCTCATAGGTTTTTTGTCAAAAAAAATAAAAATAAAATCACAGCACCCCCTGTTCAAAATTACTTCCCGCGGCCCTGCCTCAAAGGCATCCAAGATGTAGGTGTCTCTGTTTCTGCAGTAGTTTCAATTTTGATATTTTTAGGTCAAACAGTTCTTGTCTGTGACTCATATAATGGAGGTCTATGGTCACCACCTCGAGGAGCATGCAAAGATAAGTCATTTATACATTGTGTGGTATAAATGATATGGGAGGAAATAATGGAAGAATGTTTTCTCTATACTATAACAAACATCAAAATCCTATCAAATAATATTTTTCATATCAAACACCTTTTTTTTGGATGTGCAAAAACAAACAGCTTATTTGTTTGAGCAATTTCAATATGGCTTTCGTCCCCACCATAGTACAGAGACTCCTTTTGTTAATATTACTAATGATCTGGTATTGGCAGTTTATCCTGGTTTACTTACAATACTTGTCCATCTCAACCTAAGTGCGGCATTTAATACCATCTTGCATAAAATAATCCTTGACAGGTTGGTTTCTATAGGGGTCACTGGCACCCCCTGTCCTGGTTTAGGACTTATCTCACCGGTCACACTCAGTTTGTTCAAATATTTTTTTTCTTTTTTATCAAGACCATCTACTGTTACCACTGATGTCCCTCAGGGTTCTGTTTTGGGCCCACTCTTACTCCCCCTTGGCCATATTGTCAGGAAATATGGTATCCATTTTCACTGCTATGCCGATGTCACCCAGCTTTACCGGTCTTCCAAACCCTCTATTTATTTTCCTCTTCCTTCCTTGACTAGATGTCTAGCAGAAATTAAAGATTTGCTTTCAGCCTGTTGCGATCACCAGCCAAAGTGCACACGAGCTCCGCTAGAGGGCACCCCATTCCATCCCTTACTGTCACCACTCTCCCTGGACTCCATTTCCCATTACCCTCTGCTTAGGAGCTTGTTATCAGACTCCAGCTTACTTGCTTTTCTTCTAAACTTCTCTATAAACTCCAGTTAGTTCAGAATTCCACCACTCAACGTTCTTTCTTCATCTGTTGAGCACATTTCTCTAGTTCTCCTACATCTACATTGGCTCCCAGTACAGTAGTTCGCCATTGATTTAAAAAATGTTCTTCTCATGTTCAAGGCACTTAACAATCTTGCTCCACCATACCTTACTGACCTTGTCCCAATCTCTCAGACTCGATTTCCTTTGTGTCGCTGTAAATACGCTTTTAGCTTTGTTCACCTGTGGAACCGCCCCACCCCCACCCCGCTCCCATTAAATATAAAAAAATATTGGAAACCCGTTCGTTGTGGTGGAAGTGATGGCACAAATGTGGGACTCTATTTTTAAATGTATGAATAGTGTTTAATTTTATATGTAGTAAGTAGTAAAAAATTAATGATGAAGGGATTCGACATAGTTTCCAAGTTGTAATATGACTTCATACAATAATAAGAAAGAAATAAAATGCCCTGGGACATAAAAGTTGCAGAAACTCCTTTAAACATCTCAGGGAATACTTTAAAGTGCAAGTGTGTGTCTCAGCTCATTCATGCTGTCTTCTGTCAGTTTTCAGTCATTTAAACTGACAGTCAGCCTCATCTCCTGCCTCTCTCATCCATACTCATATAAAGTGAGTCATATGCCACAGAAGATCAAATCTGCTGAGCTTTTCTGGTGCCCCAAATACAGAGTCTCACATTCTCTGTTTTGGGGAAAAAATATGGAAGAAATACCTTTCCAGACAGGTCCAACTAATGTGCATGCAACAAACAAACAGAGGTTCATGATTTTCAAGTCCACTGATTTTGTCTTAGTGATATTCTCCTCCCCTTATTTCTCTGTGTGGATTTACAAACATATTATAATCCATGGTGGATTTCTAATATGCTCTGATGTCCCTGAAACTACCAGCTGACAGACAGTACAAGCAAGAGGAACAGTAGTGTTTTGGCACTGTTCATGTCAATGCCAGCAGCATGAATCTGGGGAAGGAGATATGCATGATCGTGTTCTCACCATCATCCTCTCAGCTGTGCAGACAGTCTCTCCACTCATGCATGCTCTGTTAACACTGGGTTTAACTTACCAGCAAAGACCACTGAAGCAGCACAGTGTTTGGTCAATCATCTACATTGGATAAACACTACCCTGATGAGTAGATGACTACTTATCTAGACTAGTAAAGCATTCATCCAACGTCTAAAATGGGTACTTGTGAGCAGCTGTTTCTGTGACATAATTTGGGAAGAACAGTTCCCAAAGGGGCACAATCTCAGTTGCGAAAAACAAAGATTTGATTATAACACAAAATAAAATAGAATAAAAATGCATATTACATCTGTTAACACATACAGGTCCTTCTCAAAAAATTAGCATATTGTGATGAAGTCCACTATTTTCCATAATGTAATGATAAAAATTAAACTTTCATTTATTTTAGATTAATTGCACACCAACTTAAATATTTCAGGTTTTATTGTTTTAATATTGATGATTTTGGCATACAGCTCATGAATTTTCTCAAAAAAATCCAAAATTCCTATCTCAAAAAAAGATAGCATATCATGAAAAGGTTCTCTAAACGAGCTATTAACCTAATCATCTGAATCAACTAATTAACTCTAAACACCTGCAAAAGATTCCTGAGGCTTTTAAAAACTCCCAGCCTGGTTCATTACTCAAAACCGCAATCATGGGTAAGACTGCTGACCTGACTGCTGTCCAGAAGGCCATCATTGACACCCTCAAGCGAGAGGGTAAGACACAGAAAGAAATTTCTGAACGAATAGGCTGTTCCCAGAGTGCTGTATCAAGGCACCTCAGTGGGAAGTCTGTGGGAAGGAAAAAGTGTGGCAAAAAACGCTGCACAATGAGAAGAGGTGACCGGACCCTGAGGAAGATTGTGGAGAAGGACCGATTCCAGACCTTGGGGGACCTGCGGAAGCAGTGGACTGAGTCTGGAGTAGAAACATCCAGAGCCACCGTGCACAGACGTGTGCAGGAAATGGGCTACAGAGAAGCAGCACTGGACTGTTGCTCAGTGGTCCAAAGTACTTTTTTCGGATGAAAGCAAATTTTGCATGTCATTCAGAAATCAAGGTGCCAGAGTCTGGAGGAAGACTGGGGAGAAGGAAATGCCTAAATGCTAAAAACACAGTGGACCAACACCAGCAGCTGACATGGCACACCACTGGTAAATGGTTTACTGACCATGGTATTACTGTGCTCAATTGGCCTGCCAACTCTCCTGACCTGAACCCCATGGAGAATCTGTGGGATATTGTGAAGAGAAAGTTGAGAGACGCAAGACCCAACACTCTGGATGAGCTTAAGGCCACTATCGAAGCATCCTGGTCCTCCATAACACCTCAGCAGTGCCACAGGCTGATTGCCTCCATGCCACGCCGCATTGAAGCAGTCATTTCTGCAAAAGGATTCCCGACCAAGTATTGAGTGCATAACTGAACATAATTATTGGAAGGTTGACTTTTTTGTATTAAAAACACTTTTCTTTTATTGGTCGGATGAAATATGCAAATTATTTGAGATAGGAATCTTGGGTTTTCATGAGCTGCCAAAATCGGTATTCAGTATTAAAACCAGTATTAAAACAATAAAAGACCTGAAATATTTCAGTTGGTGTGCAATGAATCTAAAATGTATGAAAGTTTAATTTTTATCATTACATTATGGAAAATAATGAACTTTATCACAATATGCTAATTTTTGGAGAAGGACCTGTATGTGTATAATGGATGCCAATGGAAAAGGTCTATAGGAAAAAGAAAAATGATTCTAGCACTGAAAGATACTGAACCAAATTATATCTGCAAAACTTTTGTTTTTGCCCCCATTTTTCATGAGCTTTACTCAAAGATCAAATACATTTTCTACGTACTTTTTGTCTATGTAGGCCTATTTCTCTCAAATATTGTTCACAAATCTGTCTAGATAATCCATCCAGTTCACAGGTGTGGCATTTCAAGATACTGATTAGACAGCATGATTATTGCACAGGTGTGCCTTAGGCTGGCCACAATAAAAGGCCACTCTAAAATGTGCAGTTTTATCACACAGCACAATGCCACAGATGTCACAAGTTTTGAGGGAGCGTGCAATTGGCATACTGACTGCAGGAATATCCACCAGAGCTGTTGCTTTAGAAGCATGTTCTCTTTACAGATGAATCCCAGTTTTCACTGTACAGGAGTGGCCCATGGTAGCGGTGGGGTTATTGTATGGGCAGGCATATGTTATGGACAATGAACACAGGTGCATTTTATTGATAGAGAGATACCGTGAAGAGATCCTGAGGCACATTGTTGTGCCATTCATCCACAACCATCACCTCATGTTGCAGCAGTCCCATGTTGCAAGGAGCTGTACACAATTCCTGGAAGCTGAAAACATCCCAGTTCTTGCATGGCCAGCAAACTCCCCGGACATGTCACCCATTGAGCATGTTTGGGATGCTCTGGATCGGCGTATTCGGCGTATACCACAGCATGTTCCAGTTCCTTCCGATATCCAGCAACTTCACACAGCCATTGAAGAGGAGTGGACCAACATTAACAAGGCAACAATTAATAACAGCCATTAATTTATTCATTTGGCTTAATAATTAATTATTTACTATTTAATTTCACTACAGAACACAATGTATTCATGTTTGAAAAACAAAAGTTTGATTTGTCAAATCAGTGTACTGCAGTAATAAAACTACATAAAAAAAATATATATATATATATATATATATATATATAATATATGAGGAAAATAACTTTTTACAGCAGGGTTACATCACATTATATATTCAGAGTCGTTAAAGGTATAGTTCAACCAAAAACGGAAACTTGATGTTTATCTGCTTACCCCCAAAAGCACTTTATTAGTTTTTTTTCGAAAGTAGATGCATTCAGGAAGCTTTAAGATTACTTACAACAGAACAGGAATTCATTTTATGGACGACCGTTTCGTGAACCAGTGGAGGTAATTCAGATTTTACTACGACAATCTGGTGCTTCTGAATCAGCTACTGTAAGTATGTTTTGTTATTAGTTTAAGTGTCTGCTATTGAATGTTCAAATGTGGAGTTTTACATGTCGTGTGAGAGAGAGTGACAGGGACACACAGTGGAGTCAGCTGTCTTAACCGTCTGTGGCTTGTTACTGCAAACACACACGAGATTCAACACTGTGTCTGTCACGACACTGTTCCTCTTTCAGGCTTGAACTGATGCTAAAACTAAGGACATTATTAACTGTCTCTACATTTATTTTCAAAGTTGAAGCTTGCGATTATGGAAAGGGGCGTTACATTTCTGACGAGTGCTTGCAGTGTTTGGCCAATCACAATGCACTGGGTCAGTTGGCCAATCAGAGCAGACTGCGCTTGTCGGAAAGGAGGGTCTTTGTAGAAAAAAACGCATTTGAGAGAGGCTGGGCATAGAGGACCTACAGTAATGTACACTATTTGAAAAATTATGTTTTTTGAACATCAAAGCATGTCAACAATATTCTGTTACACCAAATACACAAAATAATGATCTTTGAAAAAGATCCTATGACCCATTTAAGGTTGTATATAGATCATTATTTTTATTTAATTTTTTTATTTAATTTTTTTTAACATTCTGTTTGTCTAACATTGGTTTTTATGTAGTTAAAAACACTGCAAGTTTATGTGACTGAAAAGGTCCAATAAACTGAAATCTATTTAGTTGTTCACAGTGTAAGCCTATTTGTAACTCACTTTGATCTATCATTATCTATGTCTTAATCTTCAGAAAAACTGATGAAGAGGAATTTTGATGAAGTCTCCAGTAGTAATCACAACATTGCACACAATTTTTGTACTTTCAGATTGCAACGAGAACATCGAATGGCTTATTGGTTTTTGCGTCTGTTCACTCAATACAGCATGTAATAAATTTCTAAAGCTCTTCCGCCTATGAAGTGCAATAAACCGTTAGGTCTTCCAATTTTCATCCTGGTTTTCAGTCGGGCATAATGACAGTGGAGGTGTAAATGACTGCATGTTTATCTGCTCTGAAATCATAACCCCTTCTAAGACTTTTTTAGCGTTTAATTAAATTCTGTTCTGTAAATGAATTCTGTTTATCGTACCTTGCTGTGTTTGGTCAGAGTGTTGACTCTGTGTAGCGGTGGGGTGACCCCTTCAGTGTGTCCTTATTCACAAGGTAATCCTGGCTCACTTATTTTCCTATCACTGAAGGCTTGCATGCCACTCTGGTACAGGCTCTATGGAATTCAGACACCTGGGTATGATTACTTTTTCATGTGGTATTCCTATAAAGTAGACTGAAATTTCCTCATTTCAAGCTGGTGTTAATGGATGTTTGCACACCAAATGAAAAGGCTCTGAGTTGAACCTAATGAATATGGCAGTATTAGCCTTGTCCTAAATGCATTTCAGTTGTGAGAATAAGCTGGTGTTTGATCATTTGGGTGTCAGGATTAGAGTGATATGACTGTCCTGAAAACATGGGTTGATTACATACAAACTGAAGTCCTTTACTGTTTATGAATTACATGATGAAAATTGTAGTCAGTAATGTAATCCATTACATTACACATTTTAGATCAAACTACTTTGATTCATTTTGACCCAGTTTGTCAATGAAATTGATTTTAAATAGGATAATCCAGCCTGATCTCACGTCAATTCATACATAAATGCTAAATCGTACGTATTTTATGAGTTGCACAATTTGTATGAATTTGCATGAATGACTACATCTAACCCTGCCCCTAAACCTACCACTGGGGTCTAGACAAATCGTGCAAAATCCTACGAGGGAGGTCGTACAAATTAAACGCCTCATAAAATACGCACGAATTTGTTGTGAAATAGCATTGGATAATCTTGTACCATACTGATCTAAAAATACAAGAAGTTTAAGTGTTTGTGAAAGACATCAGTAGTAGATTCAATGTTAAAATGATTCAGAAACCCCTCTTAAATTTTAAAAGAATATATATATATATATATATATATATATATATATTTTTATAATTTTTTTTTTATTGAAAATAATGTTAATAACTTTAAATACTACCAGCACAGCTGATATCATAATAAAAAAATAAACCTCACTAAATGAATTCGATTCTTAAAATTAAAATCTTATCAATTCATTCAAAATTAATTAATTACAAAAATGTTAAATTTTTGAAAACATTTTGTCTGACAAATCAAAGTAATAATTTTTTTTTTTTTTTTATAATTCATTAGTTGTTAAAAACACTTTGTAAACTTTGAAAAATATATATTTCACATTTTTAATTAATGCATTCAAGATGTAAGTGAAATACTACTATTTTTTTTTTTTTTTACTTCAAGGTTGAATTTGAGAATGAAGACAAGACTCTATATCTAAATATACAAGAATTGTCTATACCTCAATTTTAGGACACTTAGATATGTCATTTTTTTTCAGCATATTTTGAATATTACATATTTGTTTGCATCAAATAAATATGAATTACTGATTACTAGGGCTCTTTTTTTTACCTTTAATTGGAAGACACAAAAATCATAAAATCCAAAATTTATCAAATATTACAAAAATTATCTTGAATAAGTTTTACGTAAATCCTGATGATCTAAAAAGTGACATGAAATGTTTTTTGATGATTATTTTTCACTCTTGCCTGTTTTAGGGTAGTCAACCCCCCAAAAAAATTATCATTTACTGAGTTTCTTCTGTTCTGGAAAGTAATATGTTAGCCAACGGCTACTGTTAACTGTTTGTTTACCAACATTCTTCAAAACATCTCCTTTTCTGTCCAACAGAAGAAACAAACTCACACAGGTTTGGAACGACTTGAGAGAGAGAACTATTCCTTCAAGGTCACATTAATTTCACAACCCTTGATTTCTGTCTGTGTATACATGAACAGTACAGTTGTGTCCAATTTAATATGTCCCATACCCTCAGGGTCTGATCTCTTGTTCAGAACAGAATCTCATTTTAGTTGGACATATTTTGTTGGCTATGTGGCTATTTTATTTGTATTTATTTATTTATTGTCAAATTAAATTCCCATACCAGTAAAGCAATATGCAATTGAGTTCAGAGAAGTTCCAGCTGAAGTGAAGCGCTTCGGTGAGATACTGTAATAACTTTCCACAGCCATTTGCTTCCACTGTTGATTTACTGGATGCAGCAGTTGGTCGATTATAGACTTAATGTTGTTCCACTGAGCAGCAGAATTAAAATCAGGCAATTAGAGCTCAGATCCTGAAGGACATTGTTATAGTTTCTGGCATGATGCAATAACACAACAGTACTATTCTTTGAATATAGAGAAAAAAATATATAGTAACCTAAATCTGTGCTTAAGGTCTTGATCTTGTATTTCATTTTCAATCTTGCAGTTATTCATTTTAAGGCTTCAATTAAAATAAGAATCTTATTTGTCAATCATTTTCCTCATTTTGTCTACGGTGCTTCTGAAGTATGTTTGTACAGCTAACACTTTATAATGGGTTCATGCGAGTTTAGATGTAATTCTCCATAACTGCTGCTGTCGTCAGCACATAAAAGGCCAGGTGTTAATTAACACAAGATGTACGAGAGTAGATAATGCCATCTCAGGCCCCGAGTCAACAACAGTCTGCCTACTGAACACTTCACGTGGGTCGAGGAGCATCAAACACTTCTGATTACAATCAATCACTATAATGTGATTTCCCATCGCCTACATAAACATAACTGTATCACATTAAATTGGTCAGTCACACTTACAAACAAACTAGTGATTCCTCTCTCTTCTAGCGATTTCTACTAGCATTTCTGAGTAAAATTTACTAGCAATTTTTAAGTGAAAATTTATAGTAAATGTTCTATACCAAATTTAATTGTATACTGTATACAGTACATTTTTTCTATCTGAGTCTACCTTGATTTGTTTTCTAGTGAATAGCCATGTAGGAAACTGGCCAACTGTGAGAAATTCTAGAGTAAAGTCTCATTGATATATAAATATTAATAACTCATTTAACTCATGAAAAAAAATCATAAGGGTACATTTTTCAAAATTGAGATTTATACATAATCTGAAAGCTGAATTAATAAGCTTTCTATTGATGTATGGATTGTTAGGACAATATTTACTTGAGATACAACTATTTGAAAATCAAATGACTAATTACTTTTACTAATCAAAAATTAAGTTTTGATATATTTACGGTAGGAAAATTACAAAATATCTTCATGGAACATGATCTATACTTATATCCTAATGTTTTCGTCATAAAATAAAAATTAATAATTTTGACCCATACAATGTATTTTTGAATATTGCTACAAATATACCCCAGAGACTTAAGACTTATTTTGTGTGCCAGGGTCACAAATACATTTAAGATATTAACTTATTTTTGTACATTTATAAAATGGTTAATTCCAGTCTAAACTTTTGGAGAGATGCATCTTTCAAAGGTGAATGTGGGGTGTATGGGCGCTTGATTTGATCGACTTCAGCTCATCTGCGGCTGCAGGACATCAATCGTCTCTCACTGTGTTAGTGTGATCCTGGTCTATTCTTCTTCCAGTCTCAGTTCAGTGACTGTAGTGGCTTTATTAGCAATTCCAGCTGCAGTGTTGAACCGATTACAGTCACTGCATTATCCTGTCTTCTTGTGCATTTGTCTTAAATGGATGACCAGCCTTTTAGGGAGCCTTGAATGAATTGGTGTCATTGTAAGGCAGAAATATTCAAGGAAACGACAGTTTTGAAATCACAAACTTCTCTTTCACTGGCTGAAAGGGTCACACTGTACCTTTGGCCTTCATCTGGACTGCTTCCTGTTGCAGGGTTTCAGTCACCTTAGAGTACAAATAGGAGGAATGCTGACAGTTAAGTGTGGTTTGTCATATAAATATGAAAATTAGCACTAGGTACCAGATTAACACCAATAACTTGGAGGTATCTGTAAAGCCATCTACAGACTGTGAGATTTCAGCAATCTTATAAGATCATTACAAATCACATTGTGTGACATGGGTCTAATAAACTTGGGTACATGTATGCAGGTTATGTTATGGTTAGGTTATGGTGCAAGTTACTATTGAAGAATAGCCATGCTTAAGTGATTTCAAATTTCTAATTGAGATTTTTCAGAATTCATCAGAATTAATTTATAAATTATGGTTAAAAAACAGCCGGTTAGGATAACTTCAAATAGGACTAGCTGTTTGCCGTGTTTACATGGGTTGTTTTTTTAATCTGCAAGTTAAAATGATCTTCCCCCACCCTTGAACACTATATTGCCAGAGGGGAAACCCCCCTAAAAAAACTGAAGAAAAAAAACATGATTTTGAATAGCAATTGGACTGGTTTTGTTTTGCAGATCTGGCATCCCTGTAATGCAGTTTTAAGGAGAAAACTGTTTATAGGCAAACTGACCGACAAACGAATCAGACAAACAAAATTTATTTTAAAAAAATGACAAACTTTGAAAGCTAAGACCAAAGTAACCTGCTCTGTCTCGCTTTTTATTAAACTTCTCATGGACCGATGCAGTGCAGCACACACCGAGAGACATCAAACAGCTGAAAGATCAAAGACCATTTTCAAATAATTCCAACTGAATTCATCTGAAAGAAGAAAGTCATATTAACTAGGATGATTTCAAGGTAATTTATGGCCTAATTTTCATTTTTGGGTGAACTAACCCTTTAAGTCCACCGAAGTTAATCTACTCTCCTCTCTGATTTGTTTGTCGGGCAGGATGACAGATTTATGATTGGTCAGATCGGCTGTCAATCAAGTTCTTCGTGACTGGTCAATTGGATTGGCTGATTAGTTTGCACATGATTTGTCTTGAAGCATATAAAACACACCAGACAGACGTGCAAACAACATTAAAAGGATGATTTTCACCACAGGGGTCTCAATTATTTCTGCTGCACATATTCCCAAAATGACAAGAAGATGAGGTAATCGTTGAGTTCAGAATAAAAACATATATAAGAGATGACCCCGGTCTCCTGTACACAGTCACGACTCGACTTTTTTTAGACATCTTATCAGTGAAAGTTTTTAGAAGCTATGGCAACCATATTGGATTTCATATTTGTAGCTGCAGCAGAGCGGTGGATGTTTCCTGCTGTGCTTTTGTGTTGGAAAGATCTGGTTCTTTTGTGTCCTACGAATGTGTTTCCTCTTCTGTTTCGCAGGCTTTAATGAGTTAATGCTCAGGCACCTCGTGAAATCTCAGCATTAATGCAGCTCTGCAGTGGCTCAAGCCCGCAAACATCAGGACGCGTGTAACTCCACAGCTGACTCTTTGAAGCAGAGATGGATGTCACCATGGGCAACCGAGACCACACACACTGCCTCTCTCTCAAGGGCTGCAGACTTCTGAAATCAGCCTTTCTGACCATGCCACTAATTCTTATCTCAGAAAGAGAGGTCCATTAGTTACACAGTGAGCTTTTGACAATAACCAACCTTCCATTCAGACCTTGTTTTCCCTTACTCTCTATTTAACCCTGGTGTGTTTTATACAGCGGGTGTCTAGTGGACGACAGCTGACTGGATTCATTTGAGTCCTTCATGCATTAGAGTCTTTTTTTCTTTTCATTTCTCCAGCCCACCACATCTTATAAGCTTTCAGTGTGCGAACCACTTCTTGAGTTTTGTTTCTACGCTGTGTAGGAGACTTGTAAGTGTTAGGGGGAAGGGATTTTCAATTTTTTTCATTGCAGAAGAGATTGTGCATGAAATAAAAGATGCACTTTTTAATTCCTAAAGTGGACAGTTTCTGCAAGATCTTAAATGGTCAACAGAAAAAAAACACATAAAAGTACATTGTACAAAAGTTAACAAAATCTACAAGCACTTGCACATTTCATGAATAGGAATATGTAACATGTATTTTGAGAGTGTAGTGATTTCCAAATCAGTTTGAAATACAGGAAGTTATATTTCTGAACAGTTTAAAGGATAGCTGTGTCATATTAAGTTTCTTTAGGTTGCATAGTGGAACATCAATTTTGCAAACCCTTTTAGAAAAGAAGTGCACTGAATTGTATTGAATGTGGACTTGTAGTAAACTTCATATCTCAAAAATATATAATAATGATAAAAAAGTGCACTTAAATGAGTGTTTGTTAACACACTGAAATACGCTTCTATGTCATTATTAGAAATGTTCTAATACTGGCCAATTAAAATATGCATTTAAGTGCATTTTAACTCAAGTTTTAAAAATCTTGTCATGCATTATAATAGTGTGAAGTTTGAAATTACATTTGAAGTTATTATATTTTTAAATATAACTCTACTAAATTGCGACTTCATTACAAATATGTTATTACAAATTTTTTATAGAAATGACATTAAAGTATGTGTTATTTTATCAGGACACTTTAACCATATTTAAAAGACAATAAAGTAATTATGACTTAAGTCCTACTTAAAAAATCACTCTAACTGTATACTTTATAAATTTAGACTGTACTACATTTTCATTTATTAAATGCCTGTTTTTCTAACTTCTTGTTGTTTTTGTATTCCACGTCTTACAGTCTTTGTTTTGTGGTGCATTTAATTGTGGGTTATTAATTTGACATAGTCACATGTATTTTTATTTTATATTATATGTCAATTTAGCTCCCTTTTTAATAAATAATTTAGCTGCATGCTTTATATAAGCCCTTATAAGTTTTCTGCCTCTTCCTGTATTGTATATACATTTAATTCTTTAAATTAGCTAAGAAAATTTTTTTTAATTTTTTGTTTAATATTCAGTGCTTTTTTCGTGCATTTTGGAGTACATATACATAAAATATTCACTGTACAGTACATTAAATGTTATTAATGTAGATACCTCGTACCCTGCAAATATGGACACATTAATATTATTACATTAAACACTGGTGGTTTACACACACATTTAGATCTAGGTAGGATTCTTCCCACACAAATGATCCTGACATTACTTGTGGCGATGTGTGATGAAGGGTCACATGCTTCAGGCTGTTATCATCGCTTCACACTGAAGGTCACTGCAGAGCTCTCAAATAGTGCTTTGTGTACCTCGTGCCCTGAAGCAGGAGCGACGTGCAGAAATGATGATGGCTTTAAGAAACATCAAAGGAAGTGTCCGCAGGGAAAGAACACTCACAGAGACGGCTGCTGCTGCCGCCAATGAAAGGGGAATGTTTACTCTTTTTATTACAATGACATAACTCACATGATGTCTTCTCAGGAGAGCATTCATCTGAAGCCTAGATACAGAGCCAAGCAGTAGTTCTGGGAAATGTAATCACCTTCTTATTAAGCTGTTGAAAAGACCTCGCTTTATAAAGGTTTAGGAGAAGACCTGAATTGATTGTGATAGACATTGGTGTAGTCGCACTGAGCAGGGACCTCAAAAAGAAAGATATATTGACTGCAATACACAATTTCATTAGAGACTTAAATGAGATTCAAGTTTACCAGACCGTTGAATTCTGGAAAGTTGAGTTGCCAATAGAAGAGTTTCTGAAGCAGAACATTGAACGGTTGTAAATAAAAGTTTTGTATTTATTTATTTTTCTAGTGACTGTCGAATTCCTCTGGCTCCACTTTATACTGCCTCTTTTATCATGAAAGGCTCTTTCGTCTTATTATCATGTCATCTCCAAAATGGCAAATGATTATTTAATTCATTTCACGGCTTTATTACCGTACCAGCATGAGTCTGTGTATCCCATTAATGGAATAACCAGGACAGACCTTTCTATTAAATGTAAAGCCCTTGTTTATTTTACAAGTAATGAAGAGAGGTAGTGATCACATCATAATGATGTGTATATGCTTTAGCAAAATCATATTCATGCACTGAAGATATGATTGGTGAGCTCTGACCCCATTAGGATTTTAACCATTTTTAAAATAAAAAATAAAATAAACATTCAATTGTTTTTGAATATGACATTTTAAAAGGACTGACTAATATTTGCATGGTTTATGGTGATTTATGTCAGCTGGTGCATCAGCAAGAAGAGCATTTATCTGAATTTACTAATGATATATCAATTGATCGATCTCAAGGGATGGTTACACTTTATTTTAAAGACTACTTCTCATTATTAACTAGTGCTTAAGCATGCATATTACTACTAGCACATTTGGCTGTTTATTAGTACTTATAAAGCACATAATGTATTTTTGGTATCACTTTAGTAACATTAGGGACCAAAATATGAATTAATTACTTATTAGCATGCTTATTATTAAAATACTGGATGTTTAAAGTACATATTCTGCATGACCTATCACTAGTCCTACCCAATACCTAAACTTAACAACTACCTTATAGCTATTAATAAACAGCAATTTAGGAGTTTATTGAGACAAAATAATGTCAGTAATGTCAGTGAGAAATGGTCTCCAAACTAATGTGTGACTGATTTATGATAAAAGCATTTAATTTAAAAGGACTGACTAACGTTTTTTTTTTTACGAAGTCCTTTCATGGTTTACAGTGATTTATATCAGCTGATGCTTCATGGACAAGAAGAACATTCATTTGAAATGGTTAATTATATAAGCTGATCTCGTAGAAATATTTCACTTCAGTCTTTTCAGTGATATCTCTCACTCTTTCGGAATTTTATGCATGGCATTTAAAGGGACAGTTTACTCAAAAATGAGAACTATTTCATCATTTATTCACCCTTATGTCATTCCAAACCTGTACGAGTTTCTTTATTCTGTTGAAAACAAAAGATGATATTTTGAAGAATGATGGTAACCACACACTTGCCATACTTTTTCTATACTATGGCTACGTCAAATTTCTGCTTACCAGCATTCTTCAAAATATATTTTTTTGTTTTCAACAGAAGAAAGAAATGTAAATATGTTATGAACAACTTGAGAGTGACTGAATTATGAAAATTTTCATTTTTTTTTTGTGGTGAACTTTGCCTTTTTTTAATTAAAGGCAAGGGATGATGTCAATCAGTCCTAAAAATAAGATATAGAAATTGTTTTGTAGTGAAAGCCAAGCCGAAGTGTAATAATATAAGTGTGTAAAATATGTCCATTTTGTTAATTGATACATTAAATTGTTACACTTAGAGCCATGTAACAATGAAAAATGGACACAATCATTAGCTTCATTCTCATATTTTAATTATACATGCAACCAAATACATGAAAATAAGATATTACACAGCATAACACAGATGCAAAGAGCATTTTTCACAGTGTGAGGAGCAATACTTCTGTTCACTCAAAACAAAATGACTTACCAGCTGTTTCACCCAATACAAAAATTAGATATACATGTTTGTTTGTTTTTTCATATTTCTGTAGTGAGAGACACTGTCTAATAATTGTCTGTGGATGTGAAACCGCTCCAGAGCAAATTTCAAGCTGTTTTAAGTGAAACAGTGAGGGGTTCAGAGATAGATTGTAATTGATTCTTCATGGAGAGCCAGCAGACCTGAGCAGTAAATGTACCACAGTGAGACCGAGAGGACAGATCCGACGACCTCCAGCTCATTTTGACAGCACAAAAGACAGTGAAGGCACATTTTATGATTACCATCATGAGTCCGTTTAGGGAGACGTGACATTATACTTCAGAGACTAGACGGTGATTGGAACTGAAATGATCTAAACCACTTTGAACCAAAATGAGGAGGAAAAAATCAAGCTGACGAACAGCCAATCTGAGCATATTTAAACTGTCCAAGCTATACCAGAGACTAAATACTTACACGTCTAAATTCTGACTTCATCTGAAGTGAAAACAAGACAAGAATCAACTAGAATACAGGAATCCAACTGTAAGTTATATATAAAACATTTCATAGAATGTACATAACATGAACAGCCTCGAATATGAAATTGAATTTACATTTTGAGTTTCTGGAGGAAAACAGGGCAAGTTGTCATAAGGGTTATATCTTAATAGGTTATAACTTAATGTTCTGAGTCAAAAGTCTATTAAACTGTTTTCTTAAACCACTAGTTCAAATCATTCATACAGTAAACATTCATACAGTTCATACAGTAAATGTAGTTCCCTTTCAGTCGCTCACTTTCGACGTCATGTCAACACCGACAAATTGTGGATCTCGCCAAAGAGACCAATCTGCTTTGAGTGTAAACTAAATGAGCCAATGCACATTGGCATGCGATAATTGCATCCAGCTGCAACTCATTGAAATACAAGTATATATGTGACCCTGGACCACAAAACCAGTCGTGAGTGGTGAAACTGAAATTGAGATTTAGCTGAATGAATAAGTTTTACATTGATGTATGGTTTATTAGGATCAGACAATATTTGGCCAAGATATAACTATTTGAATATATGGAATCTGAGGGTGCAAAAAAATCTAAATACTGAGAGAATCGCCTTTAAAATTGTCCAAATGAATTCTTAGCAATGCATATTACTAATCAAAAATTAAGTTTTAATATATTTACATTAGGAAATTTACTAAATATCTTCATGGAACATGATCTTTCCTTAATATAATTATTTTGGGCATAAACGAAAAATCTATAATTTTGACCCATACAATATTTTTTTGGCTATTGCTATAAATATACCCCAGCAATTTAAGACTGGTTTTGTGGTCCAGGGTCACAGATAGGCAGCAGGTGCAATGCATACTCAGGTTTTCGTCTTTGGAGCCGACCGTTTATAGTTAGAGATAGTTTTACTCTTCCAAGAACCTTTGGTATTCGTTGAACGAGCTATGTTATGTATATGCGGGTGTTATGGCGCTGCTTTGGGTGGTCAACAAGGTGCATGCACTCTAGATGAAAGTGGTTTGTGGCAACTCCACATTGATTACTCAGTGGAAACATGTAATTTTGTCCTCATTTTATTTCTGGTCATTTGTTAGTATTTAACTTGAATGGCACTGATTGAATGCAGAAACAACAACCAAAAAAACACTTTTACCTCCACCTGTACAGATTTACTTTTTCAGTGGCTGTAGACAGTAAGCAGCATAATGACAAACAACAGAAACACCAATTCTCACCCTGAAACTTCATAGCCAATACACATCTATAAAAATGATTTTTTTAAGCCATAGAAATTGTTATTACATTTTTACAGGGTCAGTGGTAAATACATCAAATAACTGCAGACCCCGAACTTCAAGTACACATTCGTGCTTACTATAATAATATATAATCTGCCAGCATATCCACAAATGCTTAAAAGTCAGCAATACTAATGATGTTTTGTTTTGCTTTTCAGTTGCACAGTATAGAACTTACTTTTCTGTTATGCTTTTTTGTATCATTATAGAAGTCTTTTTTATTTTGCTTTTGCAGCTACCTAAATACACACACATTATTATATAGGCATATAGGGAACATTTCAGTTCCATCTATTACAAAACTCCTGACGACTGTAGAAAAATGGGTTGTGACATAATAGGCCTTGAAACCCTAAGTAAACATTTTACTGTCAGCATGACAGTAAACCCATATTTCTCCATGTTCTTATATAAGTGTATTTCATGTTCTCTCTTGTAATATGTGTATTGTGCCATGTAGTGGCTCATACTTTCTCAGTTTCAATGCCAACCACGGAGTGCATTTAGCAATGTAAATTTCATGCATTATTACAGTTTCAACTTACCTATACAACAATACATCAGGCTGTGTTTTGCATGGTTAATTTGACAAATGATTGCACTTGTTTTTCCCACAGGCTTTGATCGACAGCTCCTGCGTGTCCCTGGAGACTGGGATATTCAATCACATTGTCTGTTGAGGATTATATTGTTCCATAGTTCTAAGGCCTCCTTAATTCTCCAACAATATCTACATATATTATCAACAATCGTCTCATTAGGCAATTCTATTTTGCATCCTTTGTGCATTGAAGAGCGCTTGCTTAATTGTCCAAGTTTTAGAGAGTATCATCAAAAAAAAAAAAAAATATTTTCCATCTAGTTCAAGGCCAGGTTGGGACATCCTCTCAGACTTCTTAAATTCTTGTGAAATTATAATCCATCTCTTTTTTTGTAGGGGGGTGTTTAAAACTACCTGGACATTCCAAAGACGTTCCTCAGGCTGTAGCAGCAGATGATTTCCTTCAGCGTTTTCCGCATCTCCTGACTCCTGAAGGCGTAAATGAGAGGGTCAATGACCGAATTGCACATGATGAGGATGAGGTACATGTTGAAGTGCGACATGAAGCACATGCAGTAGAGGTTTCTGGGACAGGAGATCATAAGGATGAGGTGGAGAAAGAACGGAGCCCAGCAGACGATGAAGATCCCCAGAAGGATGGTCAGGGTGACAGCCGCCTTCATGCTGGCTCTCTGGTGGATGGAGTTGTAGCCCGGCAGGGCGGCGATGCGTTTGACGTGAGATCGCGCCAGCATGAACATGTGGCTGTAGAGAGAGGCCATGAGCACGAGCATGATGAAGAACATGGAGACCAAGCACACAATGACAGACGTGTTGTCAGAATAGATAATGAAGACGATTCCACAGCCGGTGCAGAAGGTCCAAATCCCACCGATGATGAGCGCGGCCCGGCGCACCGTCATGATGTTGTGATATCTTAACGCATAAAAAATCGTGACGTAGCGATCAACGGCTATAGCTAGAAGACTACACATGGATGCCACCACAGAGATGCAGATCATAGAGTCAAAAACGTTGTCCATCTGTCTGATGAAATGGTCCTCCACCACCAGCTGGCGGTTGGTGAGTAAGTAGATGACGATGGTCTCCCAAGCGTTGGAGACGCTCACCAGCATGTCGGCCACGGCCAGGCTGCAGACGAAGAAGTACATGGGCGAGTGGAGGTTTTTGTTTTTCACTATGGCGCAGATGACCAGGATGTTCTCCAGCAGACTGACGATGCCAAGGATGAGGAACACCTCGGTGGCTATGTTGAGCTGTTCGCATGCTTTGGGCTTGGCGTGGGATGGGTTCTCGGTGGCGTTGAGGAAGTATGAAACGGGACTGGAGTTGACATGGATGGCCCACAGGGACAGGGTGGCCTCTGAAGTGTTCATCGTCGATGAGGGATTCATTGGGAATGTTGTAGGCTTTTCTTGGAGTCACTGGGTTGGTGGATTGGGCATCTTTGGCCTGTGTGAAATGAAACAGATAATGTTTAAACTAGGAAGAATATCTTAAAAATGAAGTTCTTGATGGTTCCATGAAGAACATTCATGGAACATTTCTATGGGGATTGCAGAAGCCAGGGTTAAAGAATGCAAATATAATATAGAAACGCATTTGCAGATGCATTGTAACTTCCTTACAGGGCTCTGTTGTTTTTAGCTGATTTGACAAACCATTGTTTACCTGATTCGTACCAGAGCACTTCACCTCACATAAAATGCTGTATCGCGTGAGCTACCGAGCAAACCTCTACTGCGTTAGAAAACTCAGACATACAGAGCTGTTTAGGTAACACAAATGTTTAAAAGTATCAGTTTTCAAATCTCGCATTATGTTGAAATTAGTGCTGCCAAATGATTAATCGCGATTAATCGCATATAAAAGTTTTTGTTTGCATAATATATGTTTGTGTATTGTGTGTATTTATTATGTATGTATATACATGCATGCATGTATTTAGAAAAAAATATTTACATGTATATAATATATATTCGTATAGTTAAAATAAATATATTTAATGTATAAACATAACATATTTTTCTGAAATATATACATGCATGTGTGTGTATTCATTTCTACATAATAAATATACACAGTACACATATATTATGTAAACGAAAACTTTTATTTTGGATGCAATTAATCGCGATTAATCGTTTGACAGCACTAGTTACATTTGTTACGAAGTCAAAACATATTATTGTGCAAGGAATTGCACGCAAGTCAGGTTTTTTAATCAAAACCCTGAACGTGTAAATAATACTTTTTTTGTGTAAAGGAATAAAAGTTTTCAGTTTTACTGTTTCTAGTGCTCATTTCAATTGGAACATGCAGCCATTTGTACATGTATATGTTTTTTGAGTTTTAAAGAAATGTAGGTACAGGCATATATTTCCAATGAGCCTGCATGGGTAGGGAATCAAGGAGAAAACCCTTTTTTTTTTTTTAAGAGAGTGAATTGGAAAATGTGAATGGTGCTAGCTCATGCAGAATTTGCATCCGAATTTTAGGGTGTTTTGGTTAACAGGGCATTGATGTTTGGTTGCTAGGGTGTTCTGAGCAGTTGCTATATGATTGCTTACCACTTCAAGAGAAAAGCAGCCACACTCTGACATTTTAGATATGTCTTGAAACCCTTCATCAGTGAAAGCCCATGGGAATTTTCTCCTGTTGAACCATCTATCAGGGGGAAAAAATGGTAACCTGATCTGATCAAAAGTAATAGCTCACTTTTTCCCGAAAAGCCTCATGATTTGAGAAATTAATTTTGTGTGTAGCACAAAGGCTGCAGAGGGAGTTGGAACTGAAAGTCCCCTTGAATCAGAAGACAACCAGTGGTATGCTGTGTCTGGTGCTTTTACTGTTTGAGATGTTAACTTAATTATCAGTCATAACCCATAGGGCAAAGAGGAAACATTCAGGCTCAGCCAGGATTAAACCAGAGACCTGGCTGTAAGGAAACAACACCACCCACTGAGCCACAATGCCACCCACGGTAATAGTATTATATGATGCAATTCATATATAAGTGCAGTTCAGATGGATCTCAGTGCTTGGAATTTGTTTATTTTATTTTATTAAATAAAAAGTGCAAAAGTCTAAATTGGAAAATGCATGCATTTACATAAAATATTTGAGTTGGTATATCACACTAATGACTACAATTTATTTGAACATACGGTGATATATTTGTGTAATGTGTAGATGCATGCTAAAATGTGATTTATTCCTGTAATGCAATGCTCCATTTTCTGCATCATACCCAATACAACTACCTTACTAAATATTCATAAACAGCTAATCAGGAGTTTATTGAGGTAAAAGTCATAGTATATGGTTTGTTAAAAGTGAGAACTGGACCTTAAAATAAAGTGTGACCTAACTGATAGCAGCAGCGAAGTCACTAAAAGAGCATAAAGATCACAAAGAATTCAGGATAAAATCCAAATTGCACACATTTTTGCTAATAGAGGCTCCACTGTACGGTGTTTTGAAAAAAAAAACAGGGTGTTATTTTCTTGCTTTCCTGGTTGTCGCCCACATCCGGAGGACAACCCTTTGATCACGCACAGACCCAGACGATACCTAATTACGCTTATGAATTCTTCTCTGGCACTAATTCATCATCTCGCTCTCTCTTTAATCTTTGAGATAGCACTTTGAAAGGTTAAGAAAAAAAAAAAAACATGACCGTGCCCCAAGGTCTTCCAACGATATGAAATCTGCACTACGCACATCCTCAAAAGCATATGATCATCCGTTTCGTCACAGATAGCCAGTACAGTTCTGAAACAAGCCCATTGTTCATAAACACAGCCCTGCAAGTGTTTTACCAGTGAATTACTTTTGCTGTGAAAAAGGAGATTTATTGTGTGTTCTGGTGAGCATCGCACAGGTCTCTGGATAAAGGATCCTCTATCTGAATGTGTGCGTCAGAAGGCTTTTGCTCAATATTAGTGTGCGTCTACTATCTGCTGATAACTCTACAGTAAATGAGTCACTGCCCGACCGAACCGAGAAACAAGAAAGTAAGAAGCACACAGACTCACAGCCAAATCAAATGACTGTATTGACGGGTTGATAGTGGGAGAGCAGAAAATAATGAGTGCTGAGAGCTGGACGAGTCAAGCAGAAACACAGAAATGACCAAACCTGTTGTGTCACAGTCTCTCCGTCCTACTAATGACTTCCTACAGCTCCGGACCATTTCAGCATGGACTAGTTCAGTTTATGAGTGAATGAGCCTTGCACAAGGGTAATACTAAACTGTTAAGACATTCATTTCTGGCGCTGAATGTACTGCCAGGCCCATAAGGAAACCTTAAATGTAGTTTGATGTATTTTCCATTGAAACTTGTATGGCATTAATTTTAATATATTTGTAATTACACATTTATATTGATTAAGTTGTAATTTTGCATTTGTGTTAGCTTAAAATAGTCAAATAACACAATACACGGTTGAACTGATAATCAGGCGTGCTTTATGTTAGTCAACTCATCAAAATACAGTAAGTGGACTTCTTTCAACAAATCATTAAAAATTATTAATTGGACATTATATATTTTATACATTACCAGTCAAAAGCTTTTGAACAGAGTCTCTTCTGCTCACCAATCCTGCATTTATTTGATCCAAAATACAGCAAAAATATTTTTACTGTTTTCTATTTGAATATATTATAACATTTTATCAATTCCTGTGATTTAATTTTTTTTTTTGCATTATTGCTCAAGTCACATGATCATTCAGAAATCATTGTAATATTTTGATTTGCTGCTTTAAACACATTTGTATTATTATTATTTTCTTTTTTTTTTCTTCTTTGAAAAACAGAAAGTTCAGAAGAACAGCATTTATCTGAAGTAGAAAACTTTGGAATATTAAAAATGTCTTTTGATCAATTTAAAGCATCCTTGCTAAATAAAATAATTATTTTCTATCATTTTTAGACATTTTTTTTAAATTAATTTCTTCTCAAGGATGCTTTAAATTGATCAAAAGTATATAAATACTACTTTGAAAATAAAAACTTTATAATGTTTATATATTATAACATGCACCTTTAAAAAGTGTATTTTAATGTCATAGCTGCCTTTATTTCAATAATTTCAAAGTACAGTTTTTAAATATACTGTATACTTTTAATAAGTGAAGTATGCTACAAGTGCACATAAATTATATATGTGTGTGTGTGTGTGTGCGTGCATGCTGTGGGCATAAATAATGCTACAAATCATATATCTTTTTGAAAAAAAAAAATGAAAATCAAGAATAAATCCCATAGAGTTACATTGACAATCTACTGTGTAAGGATGCAAACATCATAGAGACTGTAGCAACAGAACAGTCTTTCAGTGCGCAGAACAAAGCAATAAATGAAGGAACATGGGGTTATATAACAGTGTTATATTATAATAACTGTAGAAAAGTCCTTTAACTAAGGTCATTTGTGAAATGCCCTGCAGTGATGACTCACACTCACAGCATCAATAAAACTTGAGTGTGAGACAGCGACAGGGTTTCAGTCCGTACATCTCCTAACATCTTTATTGTGCATGGAAGTCTGTTTCATTTTAACAGAGGAGACTATAGAGTTCAATTGCAAAAACAGATAATTATGTTTTGTTTTAGTTTTTTTTTTAAATCATGTTTTTTTTAAATATGTTTTTGTGTTTTATTGTGTAAGCTAGCTGCTGTTGTTGTTTTTAGCCTTGTCAGAATAACTCAACTGCAGTTTGATTGAGATTAATTGGAACGCACAATGAAAAATCATGATTTCTGAGAACTGTTAAATACAGAGTTATCTGAACTCTTCATATCCAACATCGAATGAAATGCACGTTTAACATAATAACTGTGATTTGGACAAGTAAGACCTGTTTCGGCAGTTCATCCATCAAGTACCCTTGCAATCTGAGGGAAATTATATTGGTCCTGGAACATGTCATACTCGAAAAATGGGATACTTGAGTGCTTAGCAGCATTCTCCGAAAAGAAAAAATAAGAAAGCCATCACTGGGGCAGTGCCTTTTAAAAAGGTACATATTGGTATCTTATTTACCCTTAAAGTACATTAAAGGTACATATTAGTTCCTAAAATGTACATATTCGTGCCTAAACAAATGTGCACCTTTTGAAAAGGCACTGCTCCAGTAATAGCTTTTGTACCTTGTTTTTTTCTGAGTGCATAATTCAAATGACATACATTTATTTTTTTGTTTTTTGTTTGTTTGTTTGTTTTCTAATCTGATGGACAGATGGCATATTTTTCTGAATCGAGGACGAGGGATGTAAAATCATAAGTATGCCAACAACATTGCACTGTGAATATATGATGTTTCTGTGGGAATATTTACTTTGCAAACTTTACCAGCGACGCCAGGTGAAATAAAAAAATAAAAATAAAAAATGCTGGCAGGTCCCAGGTGGCAGAAGAGAAAATCTGGGATAGATTGTAGCCTAGTGCAAACACTTTAATATCGAGATTTGACATTTCAAAGGATTTCATGTTTCATTTTTCTCTCTCTCTCGCTCAGAAATGTGTCATCAATAGATAAAAGCAGAGCCTTCTCACTCCCATTCATGCATGGACTTACACATACTGTAGATCCAATGCTCAAATCCTCATTCTAGTTTGATTCAAATAATAATTTCATCATTTCATTTCAGTGGCTTATACTATTTTTGATGTAAATGATTCCAGAGCTTCACATTTGAAGATAATAATAATAATTAGTTTAAATAACTTTGTTAAAATGAGCTGAAGCAACACTAAAACATTTGTTGAACATTTTGTCACATGATTTTTTTAATTATTACCACATTACTATGTGGTTTTAAGTTAATGATTTTGTGTTGAGACTACATTAATATTTAGACATAACTAACTCAATGGATCTAGTTTTCAGCATGCTTTGCATTGTGTTAAAATTAAGTGTAATTTTATTTTGTTTTCAGTATTACTGGAGATTTAGTAAAGTTTCTATTGTTTTTGTCATTTACATGTGCAGAAACGTGAACCCTAACTGTTTTTAACATGCTATAGTTATTATCTTATCCTAATTCATTTTCTCTTATCTAGCAGGAACTTAATTGGATCTAGGTGATTCAGCAAAACTTGATTTGTTTAATTGAACTTGTTTTAGTCTTGTTGTATGGACCTCAACTAACTGAGTGGATGTTTTCTTCATTTAATTATGTTTATCGAGCATATTAACTCTTTTTTTTTGGTCTGTGTCTAATGTCTAGGCCATTACATGCTTTTAAAAGTCCTCTAAAACAGATGCTGTCAGAGAACATGATTAATTATGAGTGTCAGTGCTGGCAGATGGTGGAGCTACAGCATCTTCCAGAGGGGAATAACAGAACCATGCTGACCAGCAAAACCCTGACCCTAGAAGAAGAAGAAGAAGAAGCCCGGCACCGCTGGGACATGCTACCACATTAATAAACTACACCTGATTCAACATCTGGGCATATTCTAGCTCAATTCATTACCTGCCCGCTTCAAAGGTCCACCCATCTTTGATTATCTTCACACGATTTTGAATCATTTTTATAGTTTTCAAAGAAACTGCTGAATTTAGAGAAAATGTTTTTCTGGCCAGATAACACTACTTTTATTTTTTTTTTTTTTGTAAACCAGTAAAGATTTGCTGAATGGAGAGAATATTAAACAGCATCCATTCATCAGGCCACATTCATAATGTGCACTTAAAGGGCAAATGCATCTTTTCACTTTTAAAATAAATGGCTTTCCTTTCTTACATATATTTATCTTTTTTAACCCACTGGACAGCGTTACTCCCATCCATGGAAAAACAAACTCTAAACCCACGCGTCGATCAATTTACTGATTACAAAAATGATTTGTGTTTTTACAAACATACTTTGCTCTGAGACTGATCTCAAGTAGTACTAAATACAGAGTGGAAAAGTGTGTCCTTGGGGAGCATTTGCTTCTTTATATAAAGCCTGTTTGCCTTTTAACTTCGCACTTTTGTAGTTTTCTAACAGAAGTGAGCTAAAGTGAAGGTCTGAGAACATTAACTTGGTTTTCTATAATGAAGTTGTCTCTGGCATGGACAGACAGTTCTCTGTGTAACTCTTTCCCACCACACTGCCTTGTGTAAGGGATAATGTACATCCACGCGGTTGTAAAAGGATTTATTCTGCGATATGAGAATGGAAATCACTCTTTAAAAGAGGACGTGTTGTAGAACAATGGGAGGAATTATCTCCATGCTGCCAACCATCTATGTGTGTCAAACCAAAGATTTAAAACCGCAACAGATGTAATCAAGTGTTCCAGGAAAACAAGCAGAAAAAAAGGATTTACATAGAAATGAAATCTTTCCAGAATAAAATGGCAACATTAGCTTGAGCACATTTGTATCCAGCTTGCGCATGTGCTACATGAAGCATTAGCAACAAAATTAAAAAAGCAAAAATTGAGGCTTGGGGGAAATCTGACAGCAAAAGCTTGATGGTTAATTTGATGGGTAATTTGATGTTTAAATTAAATTAAATTAAATTAAATTAAATTAAATTAAATTAAATTAAATTAAATTAAAAAAGACAAAAACTTTTTTGCCTTTTTTTATAAAAAATGGCTGTGAATATTGCAGTGAATAAAACATTTCTTTTTTGCTCCACATTCGGGTGCGAATTTAAAAATAGCAGATGGTTTCAGGATCCTCATTAGAAAGTAGTGTTTTGACAGCAAACATAATTTCTATTCACCCCGTTATCCAATCTCTGTCTCCTCGCGTGATTCTGACCTATACCTCAGAGACCATCACCTGCATTCA